>NC_056744.1:72515100-72540100 GCF_019279795.1 Protopterus annectens | reverse complement strand
AAAGGCATAAACTGACAGGGAATCCACTTTCTAAGCTTGTTTGTGGGGAGTACTTGTGCAGAATTTGTCCAATTGGTAGTTCTGGGGGGAAGCAAACAGGTCTACTTCTGGGCTCCCCCATCTGTTTCTCAACATGTTGAATATCTCTGGTTCCAGTTTCCACTTGTGTGGGTCCGTGAGATTTCTGCTTAGTTCGTCTGCCAGTGTATTTAGCTTTCCTGGCAGGAACTGAGCCTGTAGGTGCACTTGGTAGCCCAAGGCTAGTCTGCAGAGAGGGTATGAGTGGGTTTCCCCCTGCTTGTTTATGTACCACATAACAGTGGTGTTGTCTGTCTTTACCATTAATTGTCCTGGAAGAATGTGGTCCTTGAAGGCTGTCAGAGCACTCTGTACAGCTAACATTTCTTTTTGATTGATATGCAGGTGCATTTGACTTGGGTTCCATTTGCCCTGAATGCACTTCCCTGCCAAATGTGCCCCCCATGCCTAGTCTGATGTGTCTGTTAGGGCTTGGGCAGCAGGGGGTAGAGTGAATGGAAGTCCCATGTTTTGGTGGCAGGCCTCTGCCCACCAATGGATCATTGCTTCTAGATCCTGAGAATGTTGACACCATAGACTTTTTAGATACCACTGTAGTTTCCTCATATGCAGTCTTGCATATGGAATTAGGAGAATGCAGGAGGCCATGAACCCCAAGCCTTGTAGTATTTTCCTTGCAGATAGCAGGGTCTTTGTGGCCAGTAGTTTGAAGTAGGCTGTCAAATGAACTTGTTTCTCTGGCGTGAGGAAAGCCATCTGGGAAGTTGTGTTCAAGCTTGCTCCCAGGAATACAATTTGTTGGCAGGGTACAAGATGCAATTTCTTTTCGTTTATGGTGTACCCCAGAGAAGTTAGCAATTTTTGTACAAACACCAGATGATTCAATAGTATGTCCCGGCTTTCTGCCTGAATTAGACAATCGTCCAGGTATGGGTATATCTGAATATTTCTTTGCCTGCAAAATGCAATGACTGGAGCTAGGCACTTTGTGAATACCCTGGTCGCAGAATAGAAGCCAAAGGGCAGTGCAGAAAACTGCTTTGAAGTGTAGGTATCTTCTGCAAGATTCCCTGATTGAGATGTGCAGGTAAGCTTTCTTTAAATCCAGTGTTGCCAACCAGGCATCCTTGCCTAGCACAGGACGCAACTGGTGAAGAGATAGCGTCTTGAATTTTGGGATCACCAAAAATGTGTTTAGTATGGAGAGGTCCCAGATGGGACGCCAGGAGTTGTCTTTTCTGGGCACCATGAGTAGCAACCTTGTCCCCTTTCCTCTTCTGGGACAGTTTGAATAGCCCTGATACTTAAGAGGGAGGGAACTTGCTTTTGAGCCTCTGTCCACTGATTTGGGTGTAGATTTGGCCAACTGTTTACGGTGGGTAAGGTATGAAAGTGGAATTTGTATCCTTGGGAAACTTATTTGTCCTGGGTAATGAGTTCCCAGTTTTTTGCCTGCAGAGCAATCTTTCCCCCTAAAGGAGCAGTCAGTTGAGCAGGGCTTGGAAGCTTTAAAGTTGTCATTGAGACAGTTTACCATAGGGGGGAGTCTTACTACTCCCTGTTTTGGAAGTGGGAGCCCCTCACTGCTTAGTCCTGTGTGTACCTTGAGACTGAAGCCTGGGTGTTCTGCTGGTTCTGTGTTTGGACTGAGAAGGCCTGGAAGAGGCAGGAAAGGACCAATTCTTAGAGGGCCAATGCCTACTAAATCTGGGGGCTGTACTTGCAGGAAATCTTTAACAGTTTGCATAGATTTAGCTCCCCCCCATCCTTTTTAAGTACTTCTTTTGCTTTGTTGCCAAACAGGTGGTCCTGGTTTAAGGGAGCATCCAGCAATTTAGCTTTAACATGATCTGACAAAGATTGCTCTTTAAGCCAAGCATGCCTTCTAAGTACAGACCCAGTGACAGCAGCCCTGCAAGATGCCTCTAGTGAATCAAAACCACATTGCAAAGTAGGTTTACCAACTTGTTCAGCAGAATGCATTAAATCCTGTAAATATTTATTTTCAACACAGTCAGGAATCAACATAATTTTCTGTTCAAGCAATCCAATAATATGCTGCTGATACTTTTAACATATGAAACTGGCAGTTTAAGGCCCTAATGGTCAAGGTTGCAGCAGTGTATACCTTCTTACCCCATCTATCCAGCACCATGGACTATCAGAGGGGGTAGGATTTTTGGCAGTAGTAGCCTTAATGTCCTTGGGTCCCTGTGAAATAGTCCCATGGTCCGCAGTAGGTTTTTTAAAAAGGAACTTGTGAGAGTCAGGAACCCTGTAATATCTATTTGGTTTTCTGGGAGCAGGAGGTAAAGAGTCACAGGCCAAGCTAGATTCTGAAAAAGCATCATCAATGTCCAGTACAGGGGGATAGCTAAAGGCCTGTGTTGGGGCAGGAGTAAGAAATCCCCAAGCCTCTTTTTAGAGTCAGAGTAATCCTGGCTTTCCCAGCGAAAATGCTCCCTAAGAGTATGCAAGATTTCACCAAAAGAGAAATCCTCTAGAAGGGAAGCAGCGGGGATAGAAACCTTTGCATCAGAATCCTCATAGGTAGATAAGGGTAAATCCTGGTCATCAGAGGAAACAGAAATTTCAGAATCCTGATCAGAAGAATCATAAGCAAACTCAGTCCTAGGTCTCAGAGGGGTAAGGTTGTCTTCCCCTGATTAAAGTAATAAAGGTCTTTCTGCCATTCTTACTTGTTTTTTAGGCATACAGGCCTGACCGTGCGGTCTGGTCATCGGTTTTCTAGGCATGGATCGGGTTTTAGGCCTTGAAAAGAAGATGGCGTCTGTTTAATATGCAAGTCAGTAGGCCTGAATACACCCTCAGAAGCCTGCACAGTGGCTCCAGACCCATCCAAGGTAGAGACATCTGCAGGTTCCACAGTTGAAGCATCTCATGGCATACCGGACTCTGAATGGGTCTCGGTAGAGACCTGCGAATCTGAAGTAGCGGGTACCAGGGGCTGCGAAAGCACCTTACTGAGTACCAGTGAACTGGTGACCAGCTTAGGAGAAGGGTCGGCAGCTTTGGAACTTTGCGGTCTGTCTCTAACTTTATCTTTGCGTTTTTTTGGAATGTCTGTAGTCGGGTGGCTTGCCAAAGCCATATCTGGGTAATTGAACAGAGTACCAAAAAATTTAGAATCATAAATATACAGACGATGAATAGTTTGTTGCTTAAATAAGGCACAAAACTGACAGTGAGGTACGTTGTGGTCAGGGCCTAGGCAAGGAATACAGTACGAATGAAAATTTTTATGAGGTATTTGCTTTCCACAAGAAATACAATTACTGACTTTTACTGACATTGGTTTAGAGCAAGAAAAATTTTCCCCAAAGGGGTACTTAGCTTAGATGAAGACTTCGGTTCTGAAACTCGAAAATGAAAATTTCAGGAGTCGGCCGACCGGCACTTGCGAACTACTCCTGCTTCGGCACCGAACGGAAAGAAAGACTAATGTAATGGCATCGGCTGCATGCTTTATACCCCTGACTACCTGACGTCATGGAAAATGACAGCAACCGATGCAGGACCCAAGACTTTGATAATCAGGCCGACTTAGGGCTAATGCAAGCAGATAACCCAAATGTGATGACTGCAACAGTGAAACACAAAGAACATCCATGATTCTTTCACTTACTGGATTTTCTTGAAGTGTTAAGCTGCCCGTTTAGCTGTACTACGCCTCACACAGTGCTGTGAGAATGTAACATTAAAAAGGAGATCCTTGCAACCCTGAATACAAGGGGTCGCTGCACTGCAAATATGAGTCTGAGATCAGGGAAAAAGTATAAACTTGAGGATATGTCCCCCATGACATAGCATGGCAGGAAGAACAGCTCTAGTGTCCTGAAAGATGACACACAGTCACGTGGCTCCAAATCATCAAGATCCAGTAAGATGTCCTCAGCATGTTCCTTGGCAATCAGAGCTTGTGCCAAAGCAGATGCGGCACATGCCCAACTGGCATTTGCTGAAAAAGAAGCCATTATGATGCGACAGAAGGCAGAATTGGAAGTTAACTTCATATTCTTCAGTGCCAGAGTGCAGCTGCTGCAGCAGCAGAGGCCGCTGTTTACCTAGAAGCAGATTCATCAGTAAGAGATAACTCACTTAGAACTAGAAGTCCTAGAGAAACCTCTCTCCTCTGCTGCTGAACGTACAAGTGAGTATATCCAGAAACTTACTAGTATGCATGCAAGCCAGCAGTCACTTAGGAGTATGCAAGGAGAATCCAGCCCAAAGCCAGCAGACGTCCCGAGTATACCGTTAGTCTTGTGATGTCAGCAGTGTCAAACCAACAAAAGAATGAGCTCCTTAGAAATGGAAATCCAGGACTCCCACTACCACAGCCTAAAGATTACATGCCTGAACACCAAAACATACAAGATGTCACACAGTATCTTACCTGCAAAGAAATGGTTAACTCGGGTTTCATCAAGTTTGACGACTGTCCAAAAAACTATTGGGCATGGAAGTCCTCCTTTCTGAGTGCAACTAGAGACTTAAATTTGGCGGCTGCAGAAATGCTGGACTTAATAATAAAATGGTTGGGTAAAGAGTCAGCAGAGCATGCAAAAAGCATGTGTAGAGTGCACTTATTTAACCCTTTGGCAGGACTTAACATGGCATGGCAGAGGCTAGAAGAAAGGTATGGTTCACCTGAAGCAATTGAAGGTGCTCTACTGAAAAATCTTGAAACCTTCCCCAAGTTTAGCAATAAAGTCAATACAAAATTACAACTGGGCGATCTTCTTCTAGAAATAGAGTGTGCTTAAGAGGAGGGCTATTTGGCAGCCTTTCATATTTAGACACTGCTTGTGGTACTAATCCAATAGTGGAGAAACTACCATATACCTTGCAACAAAAGTAAGCACATGTTGGAGCGAAATACAAAGAGGAAAATGGAGTAGCTTTTCCCCCTTTCTTTGTATTTTCTAGGTTCGTTCAGCAGCAAGCAAAGATTAGGAGCGACCCCAGCTTTGCCTTCATTAGTAGCAGTAATCTGCCATCCAGACCAGAAAAGCCTTCCAGACCTCATGGTAACACTTCTGTGTTCACACACAAAACAGTTGTACCTTCAAGGGCCACAAACTGTCAAGACAGCAGCAAGGTGAGCCCTACCGAATGTCTTGATAGGCAATGCCCAAATCACTGGAAGCCTCATCCTCCGAAAAGGTGCAAAGGGTTCAGAGGTAAGCCTACTGAGGAGAGAATGTCCTTTCTTAAACAAAATGGCATCTGTTTGGAGTGCTGTGAATCTACTAAGCATATAGCTAAAGACTGTAAAATATCAGTCGAGTGCACAGAATGTGGCAGTGAGAAACACATAGCGACCTTACACCCTGATCCACCTCCACAACCAGCAGGGATGGTAGAAGCCAGGAAAGATCAGGGCAGGAGTAAAAAGAGGATTCCCCTTCTTCAGTGATGTCTAAGTGCACTGAAATCTGTGGCCAAGGTAAAAATCCACGGTCATGTTGTAAAATCTGTTTAGTCACTGTGCATCCCACCAGGAAAAAAAGAGACAGCAGTGAAGATTTATGCAGTTCTTGATGAGCAGAGCAACAAATCACTTGCAAGGTCAGACTTTTTCAATATCTAACATTAAAACAATTGCAGCTCACTATACTCTAAAGACATGCGCAGGCATTATGGAAACTGCAGGCAGAAGAGCCATATACTTTGTTACTGAATCTTTTGATAAGGAAAAGCGATTCCTATTACCTACACTGATGGAGTGTGACATACTTGATGACAAGTCAGAAATTCCTTCTCCAGAGGTGACTTATCACCCTCACCTGCCCAACTGCTCACCTCATTCCAGCCATTAATTCTGGTGCTTCGATCCTTTTGCTTCTTGGAAGAAACATTTTAGAAGTACACAAAGTGCATGAGCAAATTAATGGACCAGTCAACGCCCCTTATGCTCAGAGACTTTACTTGGGGTGGGTCATTGTAGGAGAAGTTTGCCTGGGATCAGCTCACCAGCCAAACAGCATCAGTTCCTTCAAGATGTCTGTGTTAACAAATGGCCGAAGACAGTAAAGCACCTGCACATACGGCAAGTGCACGGCTCAAACCAATAGAACCAAACCAAAAAAAGAGCCAGCACAAATCCTGTTGGAAAATAAGTGTATTAAAAAAATACACAATATACACCATAATAACAGACTGCATATACATATTCAAAAAACAAATTACACAGACCGGTTTCGGCTAAACAGCCTTACTCAGTGTAACAAAAATAGTAAAGACCATTCCATTCAAAAGCAGGCCATGAATATATAGGCGTACGATTAGGGCAGAGACGAATGAGAATAATACACAAATTAAATCATCAAAACTAAACCTGAAGAAAAAAGCCCACCCAGTTTGACAATCCATTTTTTTTTAATGTCCAAACCTTGATGTAAACCAGCTAAATCATTGTTTTTGTGCACAATACAATCAATAGTAAATTTAAACGAACCAGTCTGATGATTACACATATGCTTATATGCTTATATAGTGCACTAGTTGGTTCTGTATCCTAATATCACTCAAGTGTTCACTAATTCTAAGCCTGAAAGGCCTGGAAGTTTGTCCCACATAAAAAGCTTGACAAGAGTAACTAGCCAAGTAAATAATCAAGTTGAGCTGCAATTGCCAAAAAAATCTATGTCATAAAGCCTTTGAAGTGTTTTTACTAGAAAAACAAGTGGTTTTATATATGTATGAACAACTTTAGCAATGACCACACAGATGACAACCTACTAACTTCTGCCCAGTGAAGGTCCCAGAGATTTTCAGAACCACATCTTACCCGCCTCTCCGATTCCTGGAGAAGGTTCGTCGAGGGTATAAACTTGATTTCCATGGCAGACAGTCTTGCCATTCTGTTCATTGCGGGTAAGTGTCTCCTTAACTGATGGCCTAAACAAGAAGTGCCATTGAATGGGGCATTGATAAAGGAAGTCTTAAAATGCTCTGCAAAGTTCAGATGCACCCAGGCATGTGTTCTTAAGGCAATGCCTGAACCAGCTGCTCGTGAGTTGCCTTCCACTGTGAGAAATATCAACCGCATTGAAGTTTTTGATATGGATAAGACAGTGGCCAGTTGTGAGGATGTTCTTTTGAAATCCTCTGCAGACATGGACTCGAATATTCGATAACGCTTGGGTCAAATCTCTAAAGTCTAAAAAAGTGTGCCAGGTAGTTTAGCAACCTCAGGGCAAAGTTTACCATTGGAAAGCTTTTCAAATCTGTCCAAAGTTCTAGACTCCATTTGGTGGATAGCCAGCGGAGTTCTGTTCTGCTAGCTCTTTCTTTTTGGCTGCCACACTACTACAGCATCAACCAGGTCTCCTTTGCTCCAGTGAGGTCTTTCAGATCAGCTAAAATTTATTGGGTCTCTTCCAATTCCTTCCAAGCCCAGCGGGAAACTAAATTGACTAGTTCATCCGCTGGGGTGGGGTAACCCAAGACATAGATGGGCCAGAACCAAAAGCTTCCAAAAATACCAATTCTTCAGGAGAGGGACTTTCAAAAGACCACTCACCTTTTTGATTAAGGATCTCTAAAATAATCTCCAAAGGAGATATCATCCGGTAGCAATCTGAGGGACCCTTCTTCCTCAAAATTGGTATATCCTCCATGACAGACTCCATCAGAGAGTCTATCTGCCTTGAGGGGTAAATTTTCTGTACTGGAACTGTCCGGACACTTGCTGGAACTAGCTGTTCCTGTGGAGTAGGTCTGATCGACTAAAAGCTTGAAACCAATGAGTGAAAAGGGGTAGGATCTGAAAAATGAGAACGAAGGGAAAAAAATTAGCGAAATCCAAAAGGAGTTTATATATATATATATATATATATATATATATATATATATATATATATATATATATATGTACAGACATACCCTGTTACAAAAAAAGGGTAAACAGAGGAAAAAAGAATACCAGCGATAGTACAAAAATTTACTATTGAGCAGAATAGTAGAAAAAAATAGTTGGTATCAGAAAATTATTTAAAAGCTCCTAACAACCTGCGAAAATAATTACGAGGGAGGAAAGCAAAAATTTAAGATAAGGTCAAGTTACCTCATGGGAAAGAAAAAAAAAAAAAACACCATTACAGCTGGTGAGAGGAACCTGCATCTGTTCATGATGGCAGTAAATGAGATCTGAGGTAATGGTGATGGAATGGTACATTATGGATAGAGGGAGGAGCTTGTGAGCTGGATTCGAAGTCTGGAATATGCAGCCGAGTCGGATCCAAGGATCGTATCTGAACCCATGGGTTGAGGAAGAATGAAAAGGACAACTTCAGATCCAAGGGATACATAAGTGAATAAGTAAAATTAAAACAAAACATAAAAGCCTTTCACAAGATTCACTAGTAAGAAATTGCATAAATTATAATGTTCCATAAACTGCAAAATCTATCCAATTATTGTTCATTCTTGCATTATTTTTTTTTCTTCAGTTGAAAACAGCTGCAATGAATAAATCAAAAAGTATTACTTACCTCCTCCTCATTTTCAAGTGCATCTGCTTGAGCAAGTCGGAAAAGACAGTCATAGACAGGATTGACCAAAGCCATCATTGGCATGTTGTTAATCTATAAACAAACAAGAAAATAATGCCCATAACTTGGAAGAATTCAGAGTTCAACATGGAACGTAATATTTACACAAAATGGAAGTTATGTGCTTACCAATAAATGACAGATCCATGTTGTTTCTATTCATCTATCTCAATCAATGGGTTATCAGATCTGACATCAGCCATTCCCAGAATCTTCACACTTGAGTTCTGCCTACTCTAGCCATAAGCTTCTACTATAGCACTCTTCTTACACAGAGTTTGCCCCCTGAAGACAACCCCTGAACTAATATGAATTAAAATCATGACAAAGAAAAAGGAAGACCCGGAAGAGAGGACAGCAGGAAGTGATCCTCATGTACAGGTTTGGAGGCTGGACCACCAAGGTCAATGGAGGGGGCATGGAGGGAGGGATAGTCGAGATGGATGTATCTAGACAACATGGATCTATTGTTGTGGCAAGTACACAATTTTCATATCCAGTGTTTTTCAACCTGTGGGACAGAATCACCATCCAGAAAAAAAAAAAGGTTGTAGGAGAAAATGTGGAACCAAAAGAAGCTGTATATCTAGACAGTATATCCACTTTGTAAAGTTACACAAAGGTATGACTATTATTCAGTTGAAGCCCGAGTGAATAATGCAGCTGTGGTTGCTACAGCCCTTGTAGACTGACCTTTAGGTTTCACAGGTAAAGGAATTCCTTTCAAGGAGTATGCAAAAGAAATACAATCTGACAGCCATTTGGATAGGGTCACTTTGGAAGCAGTCTTGACAACTCTTCCCTTATAACAGAAAAAGTACAGTTTTGTACCTACCATAAATGTAGATGTTCGAGTGCTAATACAGCTGCAGTAATCACAGATGGGTTTTCTGCCGTCAGGCGGGTCCTCGGTCGGCCGAATTCCAAAGTCTAGGTCCGGCGTTGGTTGTCGTCGCTTTCTTTTTTGACGTCAGTGCGACAGGGATATATAAGACACAGGCGATGCCATATTCTTCAGTCTTTCTTGCCCCAGATGTCAGGTGCCCCCAGAAGGAAGGCAATACATAAATTATATATATATATATATATATATATATATATATATACATATATATACTCAAGCAATGCAATATAATAAAAAATCAGTAGTTGCAAGCAAATACACCATAGAAGGATAACCCAAATTAGGTTGTATGAGGAGGTGTTAGCCACTAGGCCTTTACCAAGAGGGGAAGGAGGGAGGGAAACCTGTACTGCAGCTGTATTAGCACTCGAACACCTACATTTATGGTATGTACAAAACTGTACTATGTTTATCGTGCATACAGCTGCAGTAATCACAGATGGGTAGAATCCTGAAGCTACGCACAGGGTGGTAGGCACTAGGTGGAACTGGGAGCAGCCAGAATGCCCTGCAACACAGCAGTGGCAAAGCCTGCTCTAGTTTTGGAATATAAAGGCAGGTAGTAGTGTTTTGTGAAGGTATGCACAGAACTCCAAGTGGCTGCCTCCAAAATATCTTTGGTAGGGACTCCTCTGAGGAAGGCTGTAGAAGTAGCTGTGGCCCTTGTAGAGTGGGATCTGATGCCTGTAGGAACAGGTTTGCCATGAAAGGAGTAACAAAACCGTATGCAATGGCCTATCCATTTTGAAATTGTTTGGAAATTGGCTTTCCTTGAGCTCCTACAGCATAGGACACAAAAAGTTGTTCTGATTTCCTGAAGGGCTGTGTTCTGTCCAAATAGTAACGTAGCTGTCTATGGATGTCTAAGGAATGTAGCAGCCTTTCCCCTTTGTTTTGAGGATTGGGGTAAAAGGTAGGTAAGTGTATGGCCTGATTTAAAGCTACCCTGGATACTACCTTAGGCATAAATGAAGGGTTGGTTCGTAGGGAAACCCTGTCCTGATGGAAGATGAGAAAGAGCTGCACAGCCATGAGGGCTTGTAGTTCCGAAACCCTACGAGCTGAGGTAATGGCCAGAAGGAAGGCTGTTTTCCAGGACAAATATTGCAAATCTGTAGAGGCAGCTGGTTCAAAGGGAGGTAATGTTAATTTTTCTAGAATGTAGTTAAGATCCCAGGCTGGTATTGGTTGTTTCCTTGGAGGTCTTATATTCTTAGCTCCTCTGAGGAACTGTCTTAAAAGTGGGTGAGAGAATAAGGGTGGATCAGTGTTGTATTCTGCAGAAATGGCTGAGGCATGAATTTTGATGGAGGAAAATGAAAGTCCACTGTTTAACAGCTCAGCTAGATACTGTAATATCTGAGGCAAATTCAGTTTTCTATGATCCTGGCCTTTTTTCTCATTCCAAGCGCAAAAACGTTTCCATTTTGCGGAGTAAGCCTTTCTAGTAGATGGCCTTCTGGCCTCCAAAATGACATCCTGCACCTCTTTGGAGAGTAGGGTCTGTTGTGGGGTTAAGGAATTTTCCATGCAGCCAGATTGAGAGTTTTCAGCTAACTGTGAAGAATTTTGTAGCTGTGCTGAGTCAGTAGAAGAGGCATTAGAGGTAGGGTCCAGGGAGGAGTATGTGTTAGGCTCCTCAGGAGTGGGTACCAGTGTTGTCTTGGCCAGTCTGGAGCAATCAGTATCATCTTCGGTCTGTCTGCTCTTGCTTTCAAGAGCACCTTGGGCAGAAGTGGCAAAGGTGGGAAAGCGTAAACTGTCCATGTTGCCCAACTGAAAGAAAGGGCGTCCACTCTCCAGGCCTTTGGATGAAAGGTCCTTGAACAGAACTTTTTCAATTGATGGTTCCTGTGGGAGGAGAAGAGATCTATGTCTGGTCTTCCCCACGCTTGGATTATCTTTGTAAACACTTGAGGATGCAACTTCCATTCATGTGGATCTGTCATATTTCTGCTTAGATTGTCTGCCAGCGTGTTTTCCAATCCTGGCAAGTACTGTGCTTGAAGTTAGATTTGCCATTCCAGAGCCAAGTTCCAAAGCAACATGGCTAGCCTGCACAGGGGGTATGAATGTGTTCCACCTTGTTTGTTTATGTACCACATTACTGTGGTGTTGTCTGTTCTGATCAATAATTGCCCTGGATGCAGGAGGTCCTTGAAAATTGTAATTGCATTTATCACTGCTAGCATTTCTTTTTGATTGATGTGAAGGTGCTTTTCCTTTTGGGACCATTTGCCCTGAATGCACCTGTCTGTCATGTGCGCCCCCCAGGTGTAGTCTGAGGCGTCTGTTGTGATGACTTGATTTGCTTGAGGCTTGCAGAATGGAAGACCTGTGTTTGTTTGGCATGCTTGGGCCCACCATAGAAATTCCTTTTGCAAACCTGGAATTATTGGTATTATTGTTTCCAAACTGTGGCTGTGTTGAGACCATAGGTTTTTTAGGTACCATTGAAGTTTCCTCATATGCAACTTTGCACATGGGATTAGAAGAATGCAAGATGCCATGAAGCCCAGAGCCTGCAGGATTTTCCTTGCAGTGAGCCTGGTACAATTTGCTAGTATTTTGAAGTAATGAGTTAGTTGCCTTGTTTTTCTGGCGTAAGATAGGCCATCTGGGTGTTTGTGTCCAAGTTGGCAACCAGGAAAGTTATTTTCTGAGATGGTGTTAGCCTGGATTTCTCCTTGTTGACTGTGTATCCCAGAGAATTCAATAACCATGTTACATAAGCCAGATGTTCCAGAAGTAGGTGCTTGTTGTCCGCTTGGTGCTTGTTGTCCGCTTGGATCAGGCAGTCGTCCAAATAAGGGTAAATTTGTATCCCTTGAAGTCTGCAGTAGGCAATTACTGATGCCAGGCATTTCGTAAATACTCTGGGCGCAGTAGATAAGCCAAAGGGCAATGCAGAGAATTGATAGTGGATTGAACCTGCAAGAAATCTGAGGTATCTTCTGCAGCTTTGTCTGATTGGGACATGCAGGTATGCCTCCTTGAGGTCCAATGTTACCAGCCAAAACTCCTTGCCCAGCATGGGAAGAAGCTGCTGTAATGTGAGCATCTTGAATTTTGGTACGAGTAGAAATGTGTTTAGGATGGATAAGTCCAAAATGGGTCTCCAGTCGGTTCCTTTCCTTGGTACCAGGAAAAAGTCTGGAATAAAAACCCTGACCTTGTTCGTGAGTATGTACCTCTTGAATAGCTTTCATGGCCATAAGCTTTGAAATTTGTATTTGAGCCTCTGCCCTTTGATTGTGTGGCAGGTTCGGCATGCCTCTCATTTTTGGAAGAGTGTGAAAGTGAAATCTGTAGCCTCTGTTTATAATGTCCAGGATCCATTTGTCTGTTGTGATAATATGGCAATTTCTAGTTAATAATGCCAGCTTTCCTCCCAAGGGTGCTGCCAGCTGAGACTTGCTTGGCATGGGAAGGGGGAAGTCATTGTGTTTGTTTCTTGTATTGCTGTGCACTGTCTTCGCCACCTCTTGTTGCTGGAGTTTGCCACTGTCTGCCTCTATATGATCCTTGAAGTTGTCCTCTGCCCCTTGTGCGCCTGTATCTACCTCTTTGTGGCTTGTCCGTGGCTGGAAAGGACCAGTTCTTTGCAGGCCAACTTCTGCTAAAACGTGGTGGTTGAACCTGTAGAAAACTTTGACAGTTTGCATAGATTTAGCTTTTTCTTCCATTTTCTGTAGTATCTCCTCAGCATTAGTACCAAATAGTACATCCTTTTGTAAAGGAGCATCTAGTAGCTTAGCTTTAACATGGTCAGGCAAGGTTTGTTCTCTAAGCCAGGCATGTCTACGAATGACTGATCCTGTCACAGCAGCTCTACTTGAGGCCTCTAGGGCATCATAGCCACATTGTAAGGTGTGTTTACCCACTTGTTCTGCACTATGCATCATATCCTGCAACTCCTTCAAATCTGGTTGTTCAGGTTGAGACATTTTATTTCTTAATTGTGATAACAGAAACTGCTCATATTTAAGCATATGGAACTGACAATTTAAGGCCCTCATGGCTAGGGTGGCCGAGGTATATACCTTTTTTCCCCACCTTTCTAAGGATCTAGACTCTCTTTCGGAAGGTAGTGGATTCTTAGCAGTGGAGGCCTTCATTCCCTTGGGGCCTTGAGAAATGGTTTCAGGGTCAGCATTATGGCTTTTGTAAAGAAATTGGTGAGAGGTAGGCACTCTGTAGTACCTATCAGGCTTGACTGGGGCAGGAGGCAGGGAATCCGGATTTAGGCAAGCCTCCGAGTAAACATCATCAAGAATGTCCAAGACCGGAGCTATCGCCAGAGGTCTGTGCTGAGGTAACAAAAGAAATTCCCTAAGTCTTTTCTTGGAATCAGAAAAGTCTTGGCCTTCCCAATGGAAGTGTTCCCTCAAGGTGTGCAAGGTTTCTCCAAAAGAGAAATCCTCTGGGGGGAGATACAGAAGGAATGGACTGCTCAGCATCCGAATCTTCAAAAGGGGAGTACGAGTGTTCCTCTTCATCAGAATGATCTGAAAAAATGGAATCCTGGTCAGAAGAAGGAGAAGCTTCCTCCACTCGGGGTCTCTTGTCTGGAGGGGGCTGGGAACCCCTGATAAGAGTAATTAAATCCTCAGCCATTTTTAGCATCTGCTTTTTAGGCATGGGGCCTGGAGATGAGCCCTGTGCAACAGGCCTCTTGGGATGCATGGCTGATTTGGACTTAGTAAAGGCCTTAATGGAGAAGGAAGATGAGGGTCTAAAAACACCATGGGTGGAAGTGGACCTATCCACATTAGGAGGCTCAACACTCACAGTGGCTTCGGTGGTTGTAGTCTGGGTATGGGCCGAGGTACCTGCGGTCACGGTTACAGAGGACACAGCCAAAGAAGTGTCGTCGGTAGTCAGGAGCTGCGTAGGTGCCTCGCTGAGAACCGGACCACGTGTAACCGGTTTTGGCGTGGTGTCGGTCTTTGTCCTTGCGTTTTTTGGACAAAACGGTAGTCGGAGTATCCGACGACATTTTATAATCAAAGGTTTTACCAAAAAAGTGCTGGGCGAACTTCGCCTGACGCTTAATAGTGCATTTATTGAAAGTAGCGCAAAAGTGACAGGCCGAGACGTCGTGGTCTGGGCCTAAACAAGGTATGCAGAGGGAATGGAAATCCTTATGCGGTATTTGCTTCCCACAAGAAATACAATTGTTAACTTTGTCTGACATCGGTCTGAGGCAAGAAAAGATTCCCCAACGGGGTACTTCGCTTTAAAGAAGACTTCGGTTTCCAATTATTCGTAATTTCAGGAGCTGGCCGACCGGCACTTGCGAACTCCTTCTGCTTCGGGCACCGCGCGGCAAAAAAGACTGAAGAATATGGCGTCGGCTGTGTCTTATATACCCCTGTCGCACTGACGTCAGGAAAGAAAGCGACGACAACCGACGCCGGACCTAGACTTTGGAATTCGGCCGACCGAGGACCCGCCTGACAGCAGAAAACCCATCTGTGATTACTGCAGCTGTATGCACGATGAACATCAAACAGTTGGTCAGATTTTTTTTAAACATCCGGTCCTGTCCAAACAGAATCTAAGCTGTCCATGAACATCCATACAATGAAGACAATATTCTCTCTTGCTACTGAAATTTGGAAAGAAATCTGGCAAACAAATGGGCTGGTTCAAATTAGATCCAGAAGCAACTTGGGCAGAAAGCTACCTTAAGAACTAAAACCATCCTTCATTATGAAAAACCAAGTAAGCCACCTTAAGAACTAAACCATCCTACAGTATGAAAAATCAAGTAAGGCATACAGAAGATGAAGTTAGAAAAACCTTCTTGGCTGATGTGACAGCCACCAAGAGGAAAGTGTTTTCCCATGATAAAAATGTTAAGGATACCACTGCTGATGGTACAAAGGGAGGTTTAGAAAGGACTTTCAGCAATAGAAAGAGGACTCAAGGAGGCACCAGGTCCCTGACCAGTGGGCACAGCAAAAATTATCGTCCAAGAAGATCTCAGAAAACTTGAGATCTGCCATGGAGGTTATTATCCCTGCCAACATGAAAGCTAGAAATAGCAATCAGCTGTACCTTAATACTCGAATAACCAAGATGAAAATGAAAAAGATGAGAAAGAAAAAGTAGATGAAAAGTCCAGAAGAGCATCTAAAGGTGCTAAAAAAAGGATCCAAATCCTTGGCAGAAGCCCAAATAGAAGCGTTTCTATTTACTAGCATAAACCTTCCTAGTGAATGGTTTCTGGGCAGAAGCCCAAATAGAAGCGTTTCTATTTACTAGCATAAACCTTCCTAGTGAATGGTTTCTGGGAAGAAGAAATTATGTGAGGAACTCTCTGGGAGAGCTAGGGATTCCTGGCCATCATAATAGGAGAAACCATATGGTCAACTTGAGGAAGCCAACTTTTGGGACCAGTAATCATGCAGGAAAAGCAAATCAGATCAGGAACTGGATCCAACACCCAAAGGTGGATGCCGAAGAGGAGACCAAAGAAAGGGGAACCAATCCTGTTGGGGACAAAATGGAGCAATGAGAATGACAGTCACTCTGCCATGGACCATCTTCTGAAGAAACTTGTTCAAGGGATTATAGGCATAGAGGAGACCTGGAGGCAAAGCATGCAGAAGAGTATTCCTTGGTGACTGTCCATCTGAAGATATTGAAGCTTAAAAACTGCAGCAGTGTGCTGGATGGGGAAACAAAACTACTACAGCACAAGGTTTCCCAGCAGCTGAAGATCTACTCAACTACCTTGGAATTCAAGGATTATTCATGAGGTAGAGTGTGTTCCTGCTCAAGCTGTCCACCAAGATGCTGGATCTCCCCAGTATGTGTGTTGCTATAAGAAACAGTTGAGAGGACACCACCCATTGCCAAACAGTCATGGCCTCTCAAAATAAGGGATAGTATACTGTTCCCCCTTGCTTGTTCAGATACCACACCACCGACATGTTGTGGGTCTGTATGCCAATCACACCCTTGGGCAGAAAGTCCTAAAATGCTTGCAACACTAGGAGGACCACTTTCATTTTCAAGACACTAACGTAAAGAATGGCCTTGCTCTTGGACCAGGTACCTTGGACAGTTCTCCTTGAAATGCCCCCACCCTTCACCACAGAAGAGAAGCATCTGTAGTCATTATTGCCTGGGGATGGGGGGGACGAAAAAAGGTCACTCCGCAGCAACTACGGGGGACTTGAGCCACTAACAAATATGGCGTCGACAAAGTACTGAACAGTCCTTAAGGGGACTCAGATAGCACCGCCGAATTGCAAGACACCACTGCAAAACCCTTATGTGGAATCTTGTTGCAAGAGGTACAAAACAAATAGCTACCATGTGGTCAAATAGATGAAACATTGAAGAAGCAGATGGTCTGGGAACATGCAGAATATATGGGAAGCCTGTAAGTGAAATGAACTTAGTCTTGACAATGGTAGCCTGACTGTTTGAGTGACCATATCCAAATGACACATGATAATCACTTTAACTGGCTCCAAACTGGACTTTTCATGGTTCACTGCTATGCCCAGGGATAGGCAAAGGTTGAGTAAGGAAAGTACAGTTGCGTACACTTTCCACAATGGACACAACTTAACATCCATGTGTCTATGCTGATGGCCTCCTAAGCTTTTTGTTGGACAGCCAAGTTGACCCAGAACTGCCTTCACACAGTGGCAGTCTAGCAATTCTTCAGGGGTTCTGCAGACAGCCCCTGCTCTGTGGGTGGCATCAGTTATGGTTATTCTTTGCCTCAAGGGTAACCTTTGCAAAGAGCATCCTGCAAAGGTTGCTGCGTTTTGCAAAAACAGGGATGCCTCCTGCTCTTCTGGTTACTGAACAAAGACCACAGATAGGTAAAGAAAAACTCCGGCAGACAGTCTTTCCATCCTGTTCACTCCCATAAGCATGCCCTTGGCCTTTGGGTCAAAAAGTGCATTAACAAAGGATGTTTTGAAACAGTTCACAATACTGCACAAGGGCATCCATGCATTATGATGCATGGCAATTCTGGTGACTGCCGCATGTAAAGTTCCATCATCTCTTCTGGACAGCAGCCTAGTGGAGACACTATACAAGAACTGTAGACTAGACTAGACAGCTGAGCCTCCAGTGTCTGATCACCTGGAGACTGTTCCTGAGTCTGGACTACCCTTGACACTTCAGCTATAAGGTACTGCAGAAGACATCAAGTGAGTAAGGTACTTCAGCGGACACAAAACAAAGGTGGGTGAAGTGTAGATGTACTTTCTCAAAATGATCTAGGGCCCTAGACTCCTTGTTAGGCAGATGGACTGGGGAAATTTCAGAAATGCCTTAATGGCTGCTGCAATCACAATCACATCCACAGCTGGCCCTTACTTCAGTGGGGTTTGTCCTATGGAGGGCCAAAACCTTATCAGATTTCCTGGAGAGTGGTTTCACCACATTGGGGTCTCTCCAACCCTCCAAAACACTAGTTCTGTAAGACCATCTGGGGTGTGGAACACCTAGGACATGGATGGGCCTGTACAAAAGACCTCCAGGAATACAGAGTCCTTTGTGAAGGGGGCTACTTTGGCCCAACCCCTATGTTGCCTCAATAATTCCATCAAACTGCCAAAGGAGATGTCAGAGTTTGGGACAGCCCTCCCCTCCATCAAGGGTCTGTCTCTTCAGTGAGGGATTCCTTTGGGGAAAGTGTTTCCTCTTGCAGTTTCTCTTCTCATGCCCCTCCCTAGTAGGGGAAGCAGAAGGGGACATGGAAGAAGCAGAGTACCCTGAACGCAAGGAAACTTGGGGACCTAAGGGCACAGGCTGTCCAGGAAGTGAATGGTGAATCTGCAGGAAGAGATCAAACAGAATGAAGAGTATCTGGAGAGAGTGTCAAAGCCCCCATCTCCAAATGGGAGAGAATCCGCTCCAGGACTCTGAAGGCTGGTACTGAAGCCCGACAGCCAGACCCAACTCTCCTATAATCCACAGACCCAAGGGAGAGATAGATATCCAGAGCCAACTTGATCAGCTCCAATGTCAAGACCAGAGCCGCACTGTCAGGTGCTTAAGTACCCAAGAGCAAGGATGATCCAGAGATCTTGAAGGTTAATCCCAATCCAGGGGTGCCGGCTCCCACAGCTAGCCTCTGAGGAGCCCCTGGCTCTGAAAACACTGGAGGAGTAAACAGCCCTAAGGATGCTGTTGGTATCCAAAATGGCCAATCTGTTAGTACCTGCAGATGGGAAGGCAGCGCACTTTGGCCGGACAGTCCCTGAACCGAAGGAACAAAGGAAGCCAACACATCAGGTCTTGGGGCCAAGGAGGCTGGGATAATATCCAAATGAATCTCAGCCGCAAGAAGGAAAATCAGTTGCTCCAGATTAGATGGGTTGAGGCTCCCAACAGACTGAAAAGAAAGAAAAAAAAAAGTTAAGGTGGCTTTGACGACCTCTTGGTAGATGTCAGACTTGAGATAAAGATCAAGGAGGGGGAGGGGATGGCCTCAAGGAAAACTCCATGGGAGTTATGGGACAAAAAAGGGGACCGTAGTCTGCACAAGGAAGCAGTCTAGTCTGTTATCAGAAAGGGGCTTGAAACACTAAAGGTCAGGGAGTTTGAAGACTCTGAAATCATAACTAGGTATTGGGGCAGGGTAAGCACGGATGTAGGGGTGGAAGTTCAGTGAAGCTTTGCCTCAGACAAACTCCTGGAAGATGACAGAAGTTTGCGACCCGATTGCTCCTTTTCACATGCCTTGGTATCTTTCTCTTTGAATCTTTCTTCTTCCTAGGTAAGGGACAGGAGGCAGAGGAAGATGCAGGCTTCAGGAGACCCTTCACAACAAGTCTGTCCAGTCTTTCGATAGCATAAATACTGAAGGCAGCACATGCCTTACAACTGGTATCTACATGGGAAGCACCAAGCAATACACACACTTGTTATAGGTATCCTGCAGAAGTAGTTTGTGCCCATACTACATGCACTTTTTGAAACCTGAATCCTTAAGAGTGTCCAGGCTAATAGGCAGTACTGCAACACAGAAACCCACAAAAACAGCAATAATTACATAAGTAATAACTGCCCTTGTACCCACCTATCTTAGAAAGTTCACATAAGCAAAAAAAGAGGTAAAGCAAACTTAGCCATTAAAATTTGAAAGGTTAAGGATCCAAAGAAAGGAAACGGTGCCAAAAAACACCACACTGCAGAAAATCTAATAAGAACAAACACCAAGACTACCACTACAACCCTGTATCTAAAGGAAACTGGGTAGAAAACAAGCAGATGAAAATTTTTTTGTTTGGAATACCCAAAGATATAGACAGGCAGAGCTAGCCATAGATGATCCAAACAGGATGGTTTCAAACAAGATCTGGACAGAGTGCTCTACCGCAGGGGCTGATGGGTAAAGAAGGCAGAGCTCTTAGTCTGAAGATTCTGAGAATGGCCGGTTTTGATCACAGTCAGATCTGTTAACCCACAGGTTGTGTCCAGATGGATAAAGACATCAGATCCAGCGTTTTTACTATAGTTTAATCTTAGCAGAGTAACACTGAAACTTCTAAGAATATCTTATACTGCAGATATCATAAATACAAAAACTGGGGCCATAAGCCATTACAAGGACTGGAGGATTTTGATTACGGTAAGAATCACCAGCAGTAATGTCTATACAATCATACTTTTAAAATAAGATGAGGGAAGCACATAAACAGAAGAAACAGTTTTGGTTTTCAGACAATAAGCAAAGGGTGGAAAAAAAAAAATAAAAGGGTTATGTACTTACCATAACTTGGAAATCTGAGCTATCCAGCATCATTATTCATTATAGATGGGTCTAGGATTCGACCACGGATCCAAGCCAGCAAAGTGAGCGACAGCTCCTGAGCTCGAGCTCCTCCTCTCCCCTTACTTCCTATTACCCATAATACTCCGATCAAGTTTGCTAAATGACCACCCTAACCCAGGAATAGTGTATCCGGCCACTTCATCCCTTCTAGAATCCCCTGATCAACAGAAGGAGGGAGATGGAGGGTGGGAACATGATGAAAAATTACACTGGAAAGCTCAGACTCCAAGTTATGGTTAACTACATAACCCTTGACCTGATGCAATAGGTGTCATTACTTATCACGGATGGGTCAGAAACCCCAGCTACCCAAATCCTGGGAGGCCACAAGGAAGACATGCAGGAGAACCAAAAGAGGCTCTACCCCTAGATACCAAATCCAACTTGTAATGTGTTACAAAGGTATGGGGGTTTGACCAAGTTGCAGCTGCACAAATGTCATCCAAGGACATCCTGGCCTAGAAAGCCGAAGACGCAGCCACTGATCTTGTAGAATGAGCTTTAAGAGGTCTGGGAAGATCCCTGTGATTGCTCTCGTAAACGTGTGCTATGCAAGAGACTATGCAATGAGAAATCAACACTTTGGGAATGGCCTCATCCCTCCTAACATGGGAGAAGGCCACAAAAAGCTGATCTGATTTCCGAAAATCCTTGATCCTCTAAGCAGAAACATAACTAACTGCCTATGGACATCCAAGCAATGAGGCGGATACTCCCCCTTTGTTGGAGAAATTGGGAAAAAAAAGACAGGGAGCTGGATATACTGATTTAGATTAGTTTAGTTTCTGAAGCCACCTTTGGAATGAAAGGAGGATTGGTTCCAAGAGAAGCCCTATCCTTATGGAAAACCATGCGGGGAGGTTTTATATAAACAGCTTTTAACTCAGAAACCCTCTTGGCAGAGACAACTGCCACCAAGAGGGCAGTCTTCCAAGACGGAAACTTGACTTCACATTTTGCAGCAGGTTTAAAAAGGGGGTTGAGTCAGGGACTGCAGCACCAAGGTAAGATCCAAAGGAGGAGATGGGTCTTTGAAGGGTGGCCTAAGCAAGAACACCCCCTTGAGAAAAAACATACAAAGCCTAGAAGAAAACATGGGACTAATGTCTAAATGGAAGTTGGAGAAAGCTGACAAATGCAACTTAATAGTCGAGAAACTAGCCCCTTGCTTTAACAGAGAAGAGAGAAAGGACAAGACATCCGAAATTGGAGTCAAAAGGGGATCCATATCCCTCTGACGAGCCCAAATAAAGAACTTCCGAGGGGGACCACATGCCTTGGACCATCCTTCTCTGGAAATGCCCTTCACCCCCCCCCCCCAACAGGAAGGCATCCGTGGTCACTGCGGCTTGGGGTGGCAGAAGAAAGAAGGGTCTCCCTAGCAAGAGCTCCTCGTTCTGGACCTACCAGCTCAAGTGCTGCTTGCAGACCCGGGAAATTTGCATCAGTGTGGACATGGGGAGAAGATGAGACTACCACGGTAACGCCAGGGTCCATTGGAGCAGGGGAACCAAATGAATAGCTGCTGCCATCAACCCAATGACCTGAAGAATGAGAAGCAGGGACACTGTCCACATCCAGAAGGAGATCCTGCTCCCGGATCGTGATTACTCTGCGCGGGGAAAGGGCTGCAGTCTCCGACACGGTCTATAAGAACTCCTATGAACTCCAGCCTCTGGCACGGAAGAAGGTGAGACTTTGGAAGATTGACTGCAATGCCCAGATCGAAAAAGGCTGTGTGTGAAGTCTGTGGCTGAGGTGAGACCAAAGGGCAGGGCTCTGAACTGATGACTGTCCCCCAGCCGGAAGTGCAGAAATCTCCTGGAGTGCCTGTCTATTTTTATGTGATAGTACACTTTCCTGAGATCTACAGAGCATATCCAGTCATCCATGCGCAGAGGCAGAAGAATGGGCTGAACAGTGACCATCTGGAACTTTGACTTCTTGACTGATAAATTCAGTTTGCTGAGATCCAGAATGGGAAGCAGGTCCCCTGTTCTTTTTGGCACTAAAAAGAAGCGACAATAATCCTAGTTGTTCTGTTGGCACTTTTTGGATGGCTCTTTTTTTGAAGGAGGTCTTGCACCACTGAGAATGCCAACTCCCTCTGGTGGGGTGAGATGTCTGGGAATGAATTTTGGAGTGGAGGGAGGAATCTAAGGGTATAAAGCATCCCCTGGACACAAAGTTTAGAACTCACTGGTCTGAGGTAATGACGGCCCAGGCCAGGTAGTGCAGGGAGATAAGACCCCTGATGGCCTCCGGGGCAGAACAGCTGGGTAGCGCTTCAGTAGCGCTGTGAGGGCTTCTCTGAGAAGGGTTTTCAGAAGCCGATTCTGCAGACCCCCTCTGCCCCTGGGGCAGCATCTACTATCTAATTCCCTTCGCCGGCCAGAAGAGGAGGATTCCTGCAGAGCGTCCTGGAGGGAAGACTGTGTCCTGTGAAACCATAGTTTCTTACTACCCCTCTGAGTCTTAGAGAAGGACCGTTGGGGAGTAGAAAACTTAATACCAACTGCTGACAAGGTATTACCCTCCTGCTCGCTGTGGGTCAATGTGTCCTTGGCCAAGGGACCAAAGAGTGTACATTAATTGAACGAGGCATTAGTAAAGGACTCCTTACACTTGTCTACAAACCCACAAAGATGAAGCCAGACATGACGCCCAATAGCAATGCCTGCATCCGCTTGTGAGGTGGCCTCGACAGCGTTCATCAACCTCATAGAGACATTAGCTTGGGAAGGGAGTGTGGATAGCTTCTGAGAAAACAACTTGAGGCTCTCCGGACAAAACTCCGAAAGGGAAGAGGAAAGTTAAAAAAAAAAATCCCTTTGCAGCCATGTAAAGTGTGCCATATAATTCGTAGACCTCAGTCTGAACATAGCTGAAGCATACACGGGCTTTCTGAACTGGTCAATTACCCTAGACTCCCTGTTAAGGGGATGAACAGAAAAGCTCTGCTCTGCGAGCTCTTTCTTGGTGGCTGTGGCAACCACAAAAGCATCTACCAAACACCCTTACTCCAGTACGGCTTGTCCTTGGGGGGGGGGGGGCTAAGGAACTTTTATATTTCTTGGGGACCGTTTCAACAGTGTCCGTCTCCTTCCACGCCCTGCTGGCAATGAGCTGGACTAACTCTTCCATAGGAGGAGACACCCAGGAATTAGACAGGCCCCACCCTGAACGCCTTCAGGAACAGAGACTCATCGGAGGACGCAGTGGGGGAAGACCAACTGCCTTGTTCTTTCAGTATCTCCAGAATGGTAGCCTGGGATCCCGTCCCCTTTCTCGAAGTACGTGTCTTCTGTAACAAACTCTCGAGGGGAGTCAAGGTGCTTCCTGTTGCACGTCCTCTTCCGAGGGTGCTCCTCCATTGTGGGCTCAGGGGAGGACTCTGGGGACCCCTATAGGGTTACACCCTTCTGAAGGTGATCTCGGGGGGGGGGGGTGACCCTGGACCAATGATGCAGTTTCGCCACCCAAGATTGAACCAGGCTGAGTAGAATCCAGAGCAGAGGAAAAGGCTGCTAACTGGAAATGGTACTCTCTATTGCCCAGAAGGCAGATGGACTGGATGAAGCTCCACCTTCCTCTCTGCCAGCCGAGACCAATTGGGGTGGGAGGGGGAACCCTGGCACAGTGCAGTCATATCGGCCCAGAGCTATCCAAGTCAGAGGCCCCCCCAAAGGGAAGGGAACGGTCCATAAACTCCGGACCAGATCCCACCCTTGATTGCTCCCGGGGATATCTCGGGCCAGAGACAAGGTCAACACAGTGGACAAGTGGGATGAGCCAGCCAGGGACCCAGGAGGTGTGGGGGTGGGGGGCACCACCCAACACAAACAGCCTCTCCTTAGACATGCTCTGACCCCGAACTCCCAGGAGTTTGGCAGAAGGAGAGATCAGATGTGGGTGAAATGCCCCTTGGCAAGTGGCTAGGGGATGGAAGCAGACCAAGTTCCATTTGGGCTTTGAGAGAGCTCATCATCATCTGGTCCATATCCGATGGGAACAAACTCCTGGTGGATCAAGAGGAGACTGAAGAGTGGCCAGAGTGCCTGCGGTCCCTGGAAGAGGACCTGCTAGACCTACTCGGATCCGAGAGCTTGAAGGTGGCTTAGAAATCAATAATTATGATAGGCTCCAAAGGAGTTGACGGACCCAAAGGCCTGGGCGGATCTGAGCGAACTTGCTTTCCTGCAGACGGATCCGATGAGGTTGTCAGAGCTGAGAGGGATCTCGAACCTGCTGTATCCAAAGACCTCCGAACATCAGAGGACTCTGATCCGGTGGGGGGAGCCGAGGCTTTTGGCACTGATGACCCCGGACCTGTGGACCCAGAGCACATGGATCTCACAGCCTGGGGGGTTTTGCAGGGGACTCCTGTGAAGAAGAGAACTTCCGCTTGGGATCTGGAGTGGCCTTGGAGTGGGAGCCTGAAACCAGAGGACCCCCATTAGCCAAACCTTTCAATACAAGTTTGTTCTTATGGTCTAGGAGAGCCTGGGATTGAATCCTGCACAGATGTTGCCTTCAATTTCTAAATGGGGCTCTCCTAGACAGTGGACGCACTTCTCATGCTGATCGGCAGGGGCAGGCTTCCGAACACATAAGGAGCAGCATCTGAACCCTGAAGGTTTCTCAGCCATCTAAAAAAAAAAAAAA
>NC_056744.1:72397907-72514600 GCF_019279795.1 Protopterus annectens | reverse complement strand
ACATATGCAGCAAACTGGGAGGTAGTAAGAGACATATCAATGAAGAGAAATGAGAGACATGATGAAATATCCCTTAAAGACTGTAAAGGGAGAAACAAACACAATACTGAAGGGTAATCTGAACTTGCTAGGAGCAAACTGGGAGGTTCCAAGCTCCTTGTCAGAGTGACAGTGGAAAATGACAGATACTGCTGTAATGGGAGGTTCAGACAGTGTGTAAGACTGTACCAGACAACAGAAATTTGGATATAGCCCTTAGCAAGATAGATGTAGGTCAAGGATGTCTATTTGAAGGCACTATTAGCGAACAGTGATCATGAGTCTGCATTACTCAGACTGTTGAGGAGAGGAAAAGAAATAAGACAGCATGAGATTTTAGGAGGATTATTATGCCAGGGATGGGGTAGTATGCAGTTTTAGGAGGAGGATTATGCTGAGGGGAGTAGAATCAAAGAGGAGTTGCAAGAGTGGAGATAATGTGTGTGCAAATAGATGGAAGTACAATGTGGCTACAAAGAAACATGCCACCAGTAATTACAGCAAACAATGAAGATAAGGCACAAGGCAAGGTAAGGAAAGAAGCAGAAAGTTAACAGAAAAGGGCAGCAAAGCTGAATAAGAGTTTGCAAAAGGGGAAACAATGGCTTTGTAAATATACTGCAGAAAAGTAGGAAGAGAGGGATAGGCCGGACCAGGCTGAATAAGGATGGCAGGATGAACAGAGAACAGTGAAGCAAAGGTGCAATAGTGGGTGCAAGCCAGGTTAGAGTGGGACGTGTACTGACTGGATACCATGATAGAAAGAAGATGGTGAAAGAAAGGGCCATGTTACAATGAAGAGATCAGAAGCACAGCAAGTGCAATCTCCATGGGTCATCAAGAATCTGAGCAATGCATTGGCAGAAACCGGATTACCGGTCACGCAGAACTATCTGTGGATTGAACTATGGTGGAACTGGCACCCATGCAAGAATCAAACAGGCATGGCACAGGCTTGTTAGCCTAACAGCAGTGGCAAAAAAAGTTACTTTGACAATCGTGAGGGAAATGACAATCGTGAGGGAAAAGCTATTTGCCTTCACAGAGAACACAAAACCAACGGCCGCGCTCATTGAGTGCATATAAACTCAAAATAACCAAAAAAAAAAAAAAAAAAAAAACACTGCACAGTGAAAGTCCAACACACCCATTTAATGGAATTAAAAACGCATAAAACTAAATGCTTTCACCCTGTAACATGTTAGGGATTCAGAGTAAAGCGATACTGTACCACAAAGCATTAAATAGCAAGAAAATCACATGGTAAATGTCATCATCAAATAATTAGTTTGAATTCTTAAAAAACAATCTAAATGTAGTAGTGTAACAATATAAATAGTAAAACTTGTTTTTAAAACTTATGAAAAAAATCACATCGCGCAACGTAGCGCAGTGCCGTTTAAGCAGTTTTTAACAATTCCCTGCTCCACAAAGACTGCTCTTCAATTTTTCCCTTAGAACTAGTCAAACTTTCAAAGTAAGCACTCAACCTTCATTCTACAGCCCAGCACTTGCTCAAATTCCTCAGTAAGCTCTAACAAACTTTAGCACTACACCCCCTTATACTAACCAGAAGTACAAGGTTCCCTATTCGTCCATTCCAGTCAGTCAAACCAGTTCTTTAAACTATCCAGGCATGTCCAAAGCGCAGTTTCAGGTATACTCTCCAGTCCAGCTGGTGAATCTGGGAATCTTGAGGCAATGTTACAATTGCCTTACGTACACAGACAACCCTCTCCTTCTTCCAACAAACTCAAACATTTGTGAGAGATGCAACTATACAGCCAAACTGGAGGCCGAGCTCTCTCAACCCAGGACTGGCACAGTCAGGAGGAGAAGGAAACCACTCGCACCACACAACCAGTCTCACACACACCAAACAAGACAAACTCACAAAAACATACTCGGAGGCTCTAAATAAAAATCTGCCAAAGCAGTAGAGACCTCCAAAGCAGACACCCAAGCAACAGCTAACCCACAACAACTTACATGTATCACATACTCAGCGAAGTCAGTGTGCCACACAGTCGCAGCCCCTAAGGCTAAATAACACACCTAAAATGCTAGTAATTGGAGACTCTATTGTCAGGCACACTGACGTCCCACTCACCAGACTGAACAAGGAGAGGATCACTGTAAGCTGCCTGTCGGGAGCCAGGATCCGCCACATAACAAAGGCACTCGGGTCACTCCACAGCAAGTACAAATATGACTCTGTCATTGTCCATGTTGGTGTGAATGACCTGACACGTACCTCCCTGGACTACATGAAGAGAGACAGAGGAGCTCTCTGATCATGTAGCCCAGGCCGGTATGACCTTGACTCTGAGTAGCATATTACCCTCACCAAGAACAATGCCGCAGTATAAAGACAAATGATCAATTTTAACAATTGGCTATGCTATTGGTGTCATTCAAAGGGGATCCAGTGTCTGTCAGCCTGGGATGACATGCTGGACAAGCCACACTGCTTCACCAGGGACGGCTTGCACCAGTCACCCTTAGGCTTTCGAATACTGGCTAAGGCTCTTGCCACCCCCATAGTGCCTTCTTTAGGCAAGGCTCAAAAGACAAACCCACCTCCATAGAAAATACCAGAAAAGTACAGTTGTGTACACTTACCATAAATGTTCGAGTGTATTCACTGTTGCAGTCATTACATTTGGGTTATCCTGCTGCAGGTTGCCCTCAGTCGGCCTGAATTCCAAAGTCTTAAGTCCTGCGTCAGTTGCTGTCGCCTCTTCCCTGACGTCAGGTTGTCAGGGGTATAAAAGATGAAGCAGACAGCATTTTATTCAGTTTTTCTTGCCCAAGATGTCAGGTGCCCCCAAAAGGGTAGGCTAAAATTATGTAAATAAAACATACATGCACCAAAATAAGCTTTACCTTCATCTATAAGCAAATACACCACCTAGGCTGTATAGATTAGAGAAGTAAAGATAAGTTCCAGCAAAAATAAGGGGGATAGCAGGTGGGTAAGCTGGACTGCAACAGTGAATACACTCGAACATCTACATTTATGGTAAGTGTACACAATTGTACTATGTTCTTCGTGTTTCACTGTGGCAGTCGCTACATTTGGGAGGAGTCCCAAAGCTAGGGTTGGGTGGCTGGAGCTAGACAGCATTAGGAGCGGCTATGAGGCCCTGCAGAACTGCAGTGGCAAAGCCTGCCCTGGATTTAGAGTAAAGAGGCAGATTGTAATGTTTTGTAAAGGTATGCACTGAACTCCAAGTAGCAGCCTCTAAAATGTCTTTGGTTGGTACTCCCCTGAGAAAGGCTGCAGAAGTGGCTGCACCTCTGGTTGAATGTGGCCTAATGCCCTTAGGCACTGGTTTGCCATACTGTGAATAGCAGAAACAAATGCAGCGACCTATCCACTTTGAAATAGTCTGCTTGGCGATAGCCTTTCTTTGTGATGCTGTGGCATATGCCACTAGTAATTGTTCTGTCTTTCTGAAAACTTTAGGTTTTGTCCAAGTAAAATCTAAGTTGTCTGTGTACGTCCAAAGAATGCATAACTTTCTCCCCCTTGTTCTGTGGATTTGGATAAAAAGTTGGCAAATTAATTGTTTGGTTAAGGGCTAAACTGGATACCACCTTAGGCATAAATGTAGGGTTTGTTCTCAGAGAGACACTGTCTGGATAAAAAATGATAAAGGGTTCCACAGCCATGAGGGCCTGTAGCTCTGAAACTCATCTTGCAGAAGTTATTCCTAGGAGTAGAGCTGTTTTCCAAGATAAGAACTTTATATCCACAGTAGCAGCTGGCTCAAAAGGGGGTAAGGTGAGTTTTTCCAAGACATAATGAGGTCCCATGCAGGTATTGGCGTTCTCCTTGGAGGCTTTAAGTTTTTGGCTCCTCTGAGGTACTGCTTTAATAAAAGATGAGAAAAGAGTGGTTGCTCTGTATTGTAATGAGCAGAAATGGCAGAGGCATGGATTTTAATTGATGAAAAAGATAGGCCTTTGTCCAGCATCTCAGTTAAGTATTGCAAAATTTGAGGAATATTTGGGACAGCTGTATCAGTTCCTTGAGCTTGGTTCCAAGTGCAAAATCTATTCCATTTCCAGCATAGGATTTTTTAGTACTAGGCCTTCTGGCTTCTAAAATGACATCCATCACAGCTTTAAGGAGAGGTGTGGTTTGTATGGCTACATTATCTGCCATGCTGCCAGGTTTAGAGTCCTGAGTTGGCTGTGCAGAATCTGACTGTTTTGCTGGGACAGTAGATGAGGTATTTGAGGTAAGGTCCAGGCTGGGCATTGGGACAAGTTCCTTAAGATTGGATACCAGTACTGGCGTGGCCAGTCTGGGGCAATCAATCATCTTTGGTTTCTCCTGCCTGACCTTTAGGAGTACCTTGGGGAGGAGAGGCAGTGGAGGAAAGGCATATACGGATAGGCTTGTCCAGTTGAATGATAAGGCATTCACTTTCCAAGCTTGTCTGTGATAAGTCCTTGTGCAGAATCTTTTTAGTTGATTGTTTTGAGGGGATTGAGGGGAGGCAAACAGATCTATGTCCGGGCGTCCCCATTACTTTATCATGCTGAAGACTTGTGGATCCAGGTGCCACTCGTGGGGATCCATGAGGTTTCTGCTTAGTTAGTCTGCCAGAGTATTTTCCTTTCCTGGCAGGAATTGTGTCTGCAGATGAACTTGGTAAGTCAATGCTGTGTCCCATAAAGCCATGGCTAGTCTGCACAGGGGATAAGAATGAGTGCCCCCCTGCTTGTTTATGTACCACATGACCATTGTGTTGTCTGTCTTTATCAGTAGCTGTCCCGGATGAAGTAGGTCCTTGAAGGCTGTCAGGGCATTTTGAACAGCTAGCATCTCTTTTTGAGTTGATATGTAGATGCTTTTGGTTTGTGGACCATGTGCTCTGAATGCCTCTTCCTGCCATGTGTGCCCCCCAGGCATAATCTGATGCACCTGTCGTTAGGCTCTGCCTGGCTGGGGGTAGAGAGAATGGCTGTCCCTTGTTTTGGTGACAAGCCTTTGCCCACCATCGAAACTCCTGTTCCAGGCAGGGAATTAGAGTAACCATTGTTTCCAGACTGTGGCAGTGTTGTGTCCAGACACTTTTTAGGTACCGTTGAATTTGCCTCATATGCAGTCTTGCATATGGAATTACTAAGATGCAGGATACCACCATGAAGCCCAAAGCCTGCATAATTTTTCTTGCAGATAACTGGACCTTTGTTGCCATTTCCTTGAAATAAGTAGTCAGTTGTCTTTGTCTGGAGTGAGATAAGCCATCTGGGCAGTTGTATTTAAGCTTGCACCCAGGAATATTATCTCGAGAGGTTACTAGTTTTGATTTCTTTTTGTTGACTGTGTACTCTAGGCATGTTAGAAGTCTTATCACAAACGTCAGATGCTATAGTAGAATGTCCTTGTTCTCCGCTTGTATGAGACAGTCGTTCAAGTAGGGATATATTTGTATTCCTCTGTCTGCAGTAAGCGATTACTGGTGCCAGGCACTTTGTGAAGACCCTGGGCACAGTAAATAAGCCAAAGGGCAGTGCAAAGAATTGGTAATGCTTTGAGCCAGCCTTGAATCTGAGGTATCTTCTGCATGATTGTCTGATTGGGACATGCAGGTATGCCTCTTTTAGGTCTAAAGTCACGAGCCAAGCCTTGCTGCCCAGCATGGGCAGAAGCTGTTGTAAGGTCAACATCTTGAATTTTGGTATATCCAGGAAAGTGTTTAGAATAGATAGGTCCAGTATTGGTCCCCATGCTTTGTCCTTTCTGGGTACCAAGAAAGTACAGTTTTGTACCTAACATACATGTAGATGTTAGAGTGTATATACTGCTGCAGTCATCACACTTGGGTTATCCTGCTGTCAGGCGGTCCCACAGTCGGCCGAATTCCAAAGTCTTGGACCGGCGTCAGTTGTCATCGCTTCCTCCCGGACGTCAGTGTGACAGGGGGATAAAAGAGGCAGCCAACGCCATTTTCTTCAGTTTTTCTTGCCCCAGATGTCAGGTGCCCCCAACTAGGAAGGCAATACAAATAACTATGCAAAAATACCTTAGTAGATAAACAATAGTACTAGCTGTTAGCAAATACACCATATAGACATGCGTCCAATAGATTGATGTACATGGAGTTATAACCAACACCCTGGTATGTAGAGGGGATGGTGGGAGGGTAACCTGAACTGCAGCAGTATATACACTCTAACATCTACATTTATGGTAGGTACAAAACTGTACTATGTTCATAGTGTTATACTGCTGCAGTCATCACACTTGGGTTGAATCCCAAAGCTATGGATGGATGGCTGGTACTAAACTGGGTTAGGTGAAGCTAGTATGCCCTGCAGAACTGCAGTGGCAAAACCAGCTCTGGTTTTTGAGTATAATGGAAGGTGGTAGTGCTTGGTAAAGGTGTGCACTGAACTCCAAGTAGCTGCATCCAGAATGTCCTTGGTTGGAACCCCCCTGAGAAAGGCTGCTGAGGTTGCTGTAGCCCTGGTAGAATGGGACCTAATATTAACAGGCACTGCTTTCCCATGGTGCGAGTAGCAAAAGCAGATGCAATGTGCTATCCATTTGGAGATGGTCTGTTTTGAAATCGCCTTTCCTTGTGAACCTGCAGCATAGGATACAAAGAGTTGGACAGTTTTTCTGAAGGTCTTTGTCTTATCCAAATAGTAACGTAGCTGTCTGTGAATGTCCAAAGAGTGAAGGAGTCTTTCTCCTTTATTCTGGGGGTTTGGATAAAAGGTGGGTAAATGAATGGTCTGATTCAAAGCCACAGTGGATACTACCTTTGGCATAAAGGTAGGGTTAGCTCGTAAAGAGACTCTGTCCTGATGGAAAATGATGAAAGGTTCCACTGCCATAAGTGCCTGTAGTTCTGTGACCCTGTGTGCTGAGGTGATAGCCAGCAACAAAGCTGTTTTCCATGACAAGTATTGTAGTTCTGCTGAGAAGGCTGGTTCGAAAGGAGGCAGTGTTAATTGTTCTAAAACGAAGTTGAGGTCCCAAGCTGGCGTTGGGGGTTTTCTGGGGGGGGGGGGTCTTATATTCCTAGCCCCTCTGAGAAACTGCCTTAGTAAAGGGTGTGAGAATATGGGAGGATCCGTATTATATTGAGCTGAAATGGCTGAAGCATGGATCTTAATGGATTAGAAAGAAAGGCCTTTGTGTAGCATCTCAGTTAAATATTGCAGTATTTGAGGAATGCTTGGTAGCCCAGGATTTTGGCCTTTAGCCTGGTTCCATGCACAAAATCTTTTCCATTTGTCTGAGTACATTTTTCTGGTGCTGGGCCTCCTGGCCTCCAAAATGACATTCAGTACGTCCTTTGACAGAAGTGTTGATTGATAATTCAAGGTATTCTCCATGCAGCTAAATTTAAAGTCCTGAGCTGACTGTGAAGGATCTGAGAGTTTTGCTGAGTCAACAGAAGTGGGAATTGAGGTAAGATCCATGGAGGGCTGCGAGTCAAGGTCCTTCGTAATGGGTACCAGTGCTGACGTGGCCAGTCTGGAGCAATGAGGATCATTTGTGGTCTCTCTGATCTGACTTTCAGTAATACCTTTGGGTCAAGAGAGGTAGTGGTGGGAAGGCATAGACTGTCAATGCTGTCCAACTGAATGATGGGGCATCCACTTTCCAGGCTAGGGAATGATAAGTCCTTGTGCAAAATGTTTGTAGTTGGCAATTGTTGGGGGAGGCAAATAGATATATGTCTGGGCGGCCCCACCTTTGAGTTATCATTGAAAATACTTGTGGGTGTAGTCTCCACTCGTGAGGATCTGCCAAATTTCTGCTTAATTCGTCTGCCAATATGTTTTCCTTTCCTGGCAGGAACTGTGCTTGAAGTTGTACTTGGTAAGTCAATGCTGTGTTCCACAAGGTCATTGCCTGTCTGCATAAAGGGTAGGAGTGTGTTCCTCCCTGTTTGTTTATGTACCACATAACTGTGGTGTTGTCTGTCCTTATTAATAGTTGTCCTGGATGCAAGAGGTCCTTGAAGGCTGTCAGTGCATTTTGCACAGCTAGCATCTCCTTTTGGTTGATGTGCAGATGCATTTGTTTTGCAGACCATTTGCCCTGTATGCACTGTCCTGCCATGTGTGCTCCCCAAGCGTAGTCTGAAGAATCTGTTGTCATAGTTTGGTTTGCTGGAGGTAAGACAAAAGGAAGACACTTGTTTATTTGACATGCTTGAGCCCACCATAGGAACTCTTTTTGAAGGCAGAGAATGAGAGGTATAGTTGTTTCGAGGCTGTGCCTATGTTGAGTCCATACACTTTTCAGGTACCATTGTAATTTCCTCATATGCAGCTTTGCATGTGGAATTAGTTGAATGCAGGATGCCATGAACCCCAATGCCTGTAGGATTTTCCTTGCAGTGAGCTCGGTAAAAGTTGCCATCTTTTGGAAGTATTGAGTCAGTTGTTTTTGTTTGTCTGGCGTAAGATAAGCCATCTGGGCCGTTGTATTTAAGCTGGCACCCAGGAATATTGTGTGTTGTGAGGGTGTTAGCTTTGACTTATTTTTGTTTACTGTGTACCCTAGGCAACTTAGCAGCTTTGTTACAAATGCCAGATGCTGTAATAGAATGGCCTTGCTGTCCGCTTGGATCAGGCAGTCGTCCAGATATGGATAAATTTGCATTCCTCGTTGTCTGCAGTATGCAATTACTGATGCCAGGCATTTCGTAAATACTCTGGGCGCAGTAGATAAGCCAAAGGGCAATGCAGAGAATTGATAATTCGTTGTATCTGCCAAAAATCAGAGGTATCTTCTGCAACCTTGGTTGATAGGGACATGCAGGTATGCCTCTTTGGGGTCCGTTACCAGCCAAGACTCCTTGCCCAGGATGGGAAGAAGCTGCTGTAGTGTGAGCATTTTGAATTTGGATACCTCCAGGTATGTGTTTAGAATTGAGAGGTCTAAAATGGGTCTCCAGGCTTTGTCCTTTCTTGGTACTAGGCATAGTCTTGAGTAGAAACCTTGACCTTGCTCCTTTGTAGGTACCTTTTGAATTGCTTTCATATCCATGAGAGCTGAAATTTGTGTTTGTGCCTCTGCCCATTGGTTTGGAGGCAGATTTGGCATGCCTCTCATCCGTGGTAAAGTGTGAAAATGAAATCTGTAGCCTCGGGTAATAATATCCGGAACCCATTTGTCCTTTGTTGTGATGTGCCAATTTTGTGGAAATAGAGCCATGTTTCCTCCCAAAGGTGCTGCCAGGGCAATTTTGTTTGCCAGGCGAAGAGGGAAGTCATTGTGTTTGTTTCCTGAAGGGTTGAGATCTTTTGTCTCCACCTCTGAGTTGTTGTATGCCATTGTCTAGGCCTGAAAGAACCTTGTGGCTGGCCACTGCCCCTTGGGCGTCTGTACCTACCCCTTTGGGGTCTGTCTGATGCAGGAAAGGACCAGTTTTTTGACTGCCAGTTTCTGCTGAAACGAGGAGGTTGTACCTGTAAAAAATCTTTAACTGTCTGCATAGATTTTGCCTTTTCTTCAATTTTCTTTAAAACTTCCTCTGCTTTGACACCAAATAACACATCTTTCTGCAATGGAGCATCCAATAACTTTGCTTTGACATGTTCTGGTAAGGTTTGCTCTTTTAGCCAAGCATGTCTACGTATTACAGATCCTGTGACAGCTGCTCTACATGAGGCTTCCAATGAATCAAAACCACACTTTAAGGTATGCTTTCCCACCTGTTCTGCTACATGCAGCAAATCCTGCATCTCTTTGAAATCAGGTTGATCTGAGGGATCATTTTTTGCTTTAATTGTGTAATAAAGTACTGCTGGTATTTTAGCATGTGGGATTGGCAGTTTAAGGCCCTCATGGCCAAAGTGGCAGATGTATACACTTTCTTCCCCCATCTTTCTAATGCTCTGGAATCTCTTTCAGAAGGGAGTGGATTCTTAGCAGTAGAGGCCTTAACCCCTTTGGGACCCTGGGAAATGGTTTCAGGGTCTGTAACAGGGCTTTTATATAGAAATTTATGCGAATCAGGAACTTGGTAGTATATGTCTGGTTTAGCTGGTGCAGGAGGTAAGGAATCTGGGTTTAGACTACATTCGGTGTAAACATCATCCAAAATGTCTAAAACTGGAGGAATTGCAAGGGGTCTAATGCTGTGGGAGAAGAAGAAACTCACGGAGTCTTTTCTTAGAGTCAGAGTAATCTTGGCCTTCCCAGTGGAAGTGTTCCCTCATTGTGTGCAAAGTTTCCCCAAAAGAGTAGTCTTCAGGGGGGGGGGGGGGGCAGAGGGAATGGACTCTTCAGCATCTGAGTCTTCATAAGGAGGGAAGGAATAATCCTGGTCCTCAGAGTTAGCTGAGGAAATGGATGCTTGGTCAGAGGAAGGATAATCTTCCTCCAGTCTAGGCCTTTTGCCAGGAGGGGGTTGTGAACCCCTGATAAGAGTAATTAAATCCTCAGCCATCTTAAGCATCTGTTTTTTAGGCATAGGGGCCTGTGGGGGTGTCTGTGGACCCGGTTTCTTAACTTTTAAGGGGGCTTTAAGTTTAGCATAAGACTTAATGGAGATAGTTGTCAGTTTGAAGACACCTTCAGAAACCGAAGGCCTGTCCAAAATCTCCGGATCACCGTCAGGGTTGGCGTCCGAGGGGTGAGAAGGAACCGGCTCCTGAGGCCCAGCTGATTCGGTCTGGGAGGCCGTCAGAATTTCTAACTCAGCGGTAGTCAGAGGCTGTGTAGGCGCCTCGCTGAAAACCGGAGAACTGTTGGCAGGCCTTGCTGAGGCCTCGGTATCTGGTCTTGGCCTTGGTTGTCTGTCTTTATCCTTGCGTTTTTTAATCATTGCTGATGTTGGTTGCTCTGACGACATGCTATAGTTAAATTTTTTGCCAAAATAATGTCGGGCGAAATCTGCCTGACGCTTGATTGTACGTTTGTTAAGCCTAGCACAAAACAGACAACCAGAGACGTCGTGGTCTGGGCCTAGGCAAGGAATACAATAAGAATGAAAATCCTTATGAGGTATTTGCTTCCCACAAGAAATGCAATTATTAACTTTGTCTGACATCGGTCTGAGGCAAGAAAAGTTTCCCCAAAGGGGTACTTAGCTTTAGAGAAGACTTCGGGCTGAAATTCGATTCGAAAATCTCAGGAGCTAGCCAACCGGCACTTGCGAACTGCTTCTGCTTCGGGCACCGCGTGGCAAGAAAGACTGAAGAAAATGGCGTCGGCTGCCTCTTTTATCCCCCCTGTCGCACTGACGTCAGGGAGAAAGTGACGACAACTGACGCCGGACCAAGACTTTGGAATTCGGCTGACTGCGGGACCACCTGACGGCAAGATAACCCAAGTGTGATGACTGCAGCAGTGCAACATGATGAACAGTTTCAAGTAAAATCTTTGTCCCTGCTCTTGCTGTGGCACTTGCTGAATAGCCCTCATGTTCATGAGAGCTGCGACTTGTTTTTGAGCCTCTGCCCATTGATTTTTTGGCAGGTCTGGCCAACCGTTTGCCCTTGGCAGGGTATGGAAATGAAACTTGTAGCCTTGTGACACTATGTCTAGAACCCAATTGTCCTGGGTTATAATGTGCCAATTTTGAGAAAAAAGTGCTAGTTTTCCCCCTAACGGTGCTGCCAGAAAATAAGTGCTTGGTGCAGGCAGAGGGAAGTCATTGGGACTGTTTTCTGTAGGATTGTGCTTTGTCTTCTCTACCCTTGGAGGTAGAAGCACTCCACTGTTTAGACCTGCAGGATCCCTGCGGCTGTGATCTGCCTCTAGGGCATCTGGATCTGCCCCTTTGAGGTCCGTCTGAGACTGGAAAGGACCAATTCTTTGTAGGCCAGTGTCTGCTAAATCTAGGTGGCTGTACCTGTAAAAAAATCCTTGACCGTTTGCATAGATTTAGCTTTGTCCTCCATTTTCTTTAACACCTCTTCTGCCTTAACACCAAACAAGGTATCATGTTGTAAAGGAGCATCTAATAATTTTGCTTTAACATGGTCAGGCAGAGTTTGTTCCTTTAACCAATCATGCCTCCTAATGACAGAACCCGTGCCCTGCAGGAGGCCTCCAGAGAATCAAACCCACAATGCAAAGTATGCTTTCCAACTTGTTCAGCTGCATGCAATAAATCCTGCATTTCTTTGTTTTATGCACAATCAGAATTTGCCATCATTTTCTGTTTAAGTAGTGTCATGATATATTGCTGATATGTGAGCATATGAAACTGGCAATTTAAGGTCCTTACAGACAAAGCAGCAGATGTGTAAATCTTTTTCCCCATCTATCCAGTGCCCTAGAATCCCTGTCAGAGGGGGTAGGGTTTTTTGCAGTAGAAGCCTTGACCCCTTTGGGACCTTGAGAAATAGTTTCTGGGTCTGCAGTAGGGTTTCTGAAAAGGAATTTATGAGAGTCAGGGACCCTGTAGTATCTGTCCGGCTTAACAGGAGCTGGAGGTAAAGAATCAGGGGTCAGACTAGACTCCCGAGAACACATCTACAATGTCCAACACAGGTGGAATAGCTAGAGGCCTGTGTTGAGGTAGTAAAAGGAAGTCTCTGAGCCTTTTCTTAGATTCTGAAAGATCTTGGCTCTCCCACTGGAAGTGCTCCCTCATGGTATGCAAGGTTTCCCCAAAAAAGAGTAGTCTTCAGGAGAAGAAGCTGAAGGAATTGATTCTTCAGCATCAGAATCCTCATGGGGGGAAAAGAATATTCCTGATCAGAAGAGGAATCAAAAGAAATGGAAACCTGATCTGAAGATTCATAGTCTGTTTCTTGCCTAGGCCTCTTATCAAGAGTGGGATGGGAACCCCTGATCAAGGTAATTAAGTCTTCGGCCATTTTGAGCATCTGTTTTTTGGGCATGGAGGCCTGTCCGTCTGATTGGAGAACTTGTTTTTTTGCCTTTAAAGGTGTTTTAGTCTTTGAAGTCGATTTTATATATAATTGTTTAGGTCTGAATACACCCTCAGAAGCAGATGCCTGCTCAGCGGCTCCGGACCCATCTGAGGGAATAATCTCAGAGGTTTCCAGCGGCCTGTCCGACTCAACGTGGGAGTCGGTAGCGGCCTGCGACTCTAAAGTAGCCGGTGTCAGAGGCTGCAAAAGCGCCTCACTGAAAACCGCCGACTTGCTTAGGAGAAGCTTCGTCATCGGTTTTGGATCCCGGTTGCCTGTCTTTTTCTTTGTGTTTTTTATGAACTCCGGTAGTCGGATGGCTATCCGACGGCATTGTATAATTAAATCTTCGCCCAAAATAGCTTAATGAAAAATCGTACAGACGCTTAATAGCGCGTTGGTTAAATCTAGCACAAAACAGACAACTAGCAACGTCGTGGTCTGGGCCTATGAGGTATTTGCTTCCCACAAGAAATACAATTAACTTTTTCTGACATCGGTCTGGAGCAAGAAAAAAAAGTTTCCCCAACGGGGTGCTTAGCTTTTAATGAAGACTTCGGATTTGAAACTCAAACACGAAAATCTCAGGAGTCGGCCGACCGGCACTTGTGAACTGCTTCTGCTTCGGGCACCGCGCGGCAAGAAAGACTGAATAAAATGGCGTTGGCTTCATCATTTATACCCCTGACGACCTGACGTCAGGGAAGAAGCTACAGCAACAGACGCAGGACCCAAGACTTTGGAATTCAGGCCGACTGAGGGCAACCTGCCAGCAGGATAACCCAAATGTAATGACTGCAACAGTGAAACATGAAGAATATCAAAAAACTAAGGATAATGCTACTCAATGCCAGAAGTCTAAACCTCAGGATGCATGCACTCAAAGCACTCCTCAGTATGGAGAAAATCGATATCTGTGCAGTAACAGAAACCTGGTTTCAAGGCTCCAGAGAGCACCCCAGCACTACCAGGATTCAACTCGTACCATTCCTTTCAGCCTCAGAACTCGGACCGGAATACTAAAGGTGGGGGAGTATCCATTTTCATCAAGGATACCCACACCTCCAGGTTAGTGGCACTGCATGAGGCAGCAGAGACCATCCATGTGCAACTAACAGTAGGTAAAACTGCTTTTCAGTTCACAGCCTGCTACAGATCACCCACCTTGCCTCAGGATCCCCACACAGCATTTCTGAGAACACTGGAGAATATGAAGCTCTCACCAAACACCATGATATCGGGGGATTTCAACTACCCAAACATTGACTGGGAAAACTACTCAAGTCCCAACTCTTTTGCCCAATGGTTCCTGGAGTTTATACACTCAAATGCCATGGAACAACTGGTCAACACTCCCACAAGAGGGGACAACATATTGGACTTGGTCATCACCAACATGGGGGCTCAATGTTCCACACCAGAGGTAAATCCCTCATTGGTAAGATCAGACCATAAACTTATCACAATGGACATCCACTTCCTGACCCCACCCCCAGCCAAGGAAACCACTGTGAAAAATTTCTCAAAAGCAAACTTCACACTTCAAGACTGAGGTGGAAAGTTTCAAAGCCCCATGGAAAATGCTACCCAAACCGCAGAATCCTTTACAAATGCACTATGAGCACCTACAGGAATGCATGGATTGTGCCATCCCAAGTAAAACCAAGACTCACTCCTCCAAGAACAGGAGACCAGTCTGGTGGACCCCAGCCATAAAGCTATACAACAGAAGGAGGAAACGACTACATGACAAGGCAAAATCCCAAAAAGGGAAGGCATGCTTGATCAGTACTAGCAAGAAACTTTGATCCCTCATAAAATCATCAAAGGCCAGCTTTGAAAGACAAATCACCAAAGACTCTAAGGATAATCACAAGGCGTTCTTTAGCTACGTCAAAAACTGGGTGGCAGCTCGCAGATCTGCTCTGAGCTGGTGCAAAATGGCACAAAATACACTGAACCCACAGACATTGCCAACATCCTGGCGGACAGGTTCAGTGCAAACTTCACCACCCCATCCCCCCCAAAAGGGCCTGTGTCTATCCCAGAAGAATGCAGTCCCCCAGACATCACAGACACACAGGTGAAAGCAGCCCTCTCCAAAGTAAAAAACACAGCATCAATGGGACTAGATGGTATCCCGGGCTGCGTCTTACACGAGGTCCAAAACAAACTAAACCCTCACATGAATTCTCTGTTCCAACTCAGCCTTACCACAGGCTATGTACCCAAAGAATGGCGTACAACAACAGTAATCCCACTCCACAAAGGTGGCGCCACAACGGATCCAGGGAACTATTGCCCTATAAGCCTGACTAGCCTGGTCTGAAAGGCTATGGAGCGCATCATCATGGATCCCATAAACAAAGACATTGGGAACCTCCAAACACTGGACCCCACCCAATTCGGCTTTAAGGGCAGATCTTGCCTCTTAAACCTAGCTGACTTCTTCAAAACGGTTACCAAAGCCTTAGATGAGGGAAAGGTAGTCCACACATCCTACCTAGACCTCGCAAAGGCCTTTGACACAATACCCCACTCTGGCATCATAAATAAGCTTACCAGCTTAAATATCACCCATATGTCACAAGATGTGTTGCAAACTGGCTCAGGGATAGAACTCACATGGTCAGAGTCATGGGTGCCATGTCTGACACTAAACCAATTACAAGTGGCGTCCCACAGGGATCAGTCCTGGGACCCTTCTTGTTCGGTATATACTTCTCTGAGGTACAGGCAAACACGGGAGGACTGTGGCTGACCAAGTTCGCAGATGACTGCAAACTGGGAGCCATAATCGACTCGCCGGCTGACACAAGCATCCTCCAGAAGGACCTTACGGAGACCGATACCTGGTGTCAGAACCATGGGTCTCTAGCTAAATGCAAAAAAATGCAGTGATCCCCTTTGGGAAAAACAAAGTGCCCACAAACTACCATATAGGAGGTAATCCACTAATTACAGAAGAAGTAATCAGAGATCTGGGGACCCAAGTAGATAGTAACCTCTCTTTTGACAATCACATTACCAAAGTGGTTAGAAAAACCTTCTATATAGCCCACCTAATCACGAAAGGGTTCACATCTAGATCTAGAGAGGTCATCTACTCATCGCTCAACAGGCCCATAATGGAGCACAATGCCCATTTGGGATGTACCTTACCAGACACCTGCAACAGCTGGAGAGACCTCAAAAATACCTCACCAAGAGGATTGTGGGCCTCAAACAAACAGATGCCCTATGCAGCTTGACTAAAGAAACTCCAGCTCTACTCAGTCGTTTACCGCCTACTCAGAGGTGATCTCTGCCTGACATACAAGGCCATGTCTAACCCGGAATTGTTTGGACATGCTCCACCTCAAGAAAACCAGATCCATTAGAGCTACACGCTCAAAGGACTTAAACCTTAGCACAACAATAAATAGGACATGCTGGAGGGATAAATTCATATCCCAAAGGCTTCCCGCGCTCTGGAATAGAATCCCAGCCCATGTTAGGCAGAGCCCCTCGCTGACCCTCTTCAAGAGAAATCTTGATGAGTAGATGGGAAATCGTAAATTTGATCCTGGGATCACTTCTATGGCCCTGCTGGACAGAGACTCAGGAATCTAGTGTAAAAGGGAGGTGAAAGCCAACACATTCTGGCTAGGCTTATAAATGCCCTAGGGCAGATAGCCTAGTACCTACTTATGAACCTATGCGTGAACAGCTTCCATTGATACCTAGGGGAATATGGCACTCAGTGTAAGTTGCCATTCCGTTTCTAACTTTTCTAACCTAGATTTAACATCTCCTCCTCTTTCAGTGGGAACAATAGTCTATAACAAAGAGGAGGAACCTTTTCAAATTAGTACAACTCAAACTATGTGAGCAAGATGATTAGAAAGCTAAAAGAAATAATTAGTGAACACTTGCAAGACAAAGAAAAAAAAAAGCGAAAATGCATTATACACCTACAGTTTGAGTTGTACTAATTTCAAAAGGTTCCTCTTTGGTATAGACAGAATTGTTCCACTGAGAGAGGAGGAGATGATAAATCTAGGTTAGAAAAGTTAGAAACAGAATGGTAACTTAGACTGGATGTCACATCCCCCTCAGGTATCAATGGAAGCTGTTCACTCAGTGGTATACAGAGATTAAGAGCAGCTAAAGTGTGAATATTTACATTAACCTAATTTTATTAGACTGACTTTCTTCATAAGTTTTAAAAATATATTAACTTTACTATTTATATTGTTGAACTACTACATTTAGATTGTTTTAAAAATTCAAACTAATTATTTAATGACATAATTTACCATGTGATTTTCTTGCTATTTAATGCTTTGTGGTACAATATAGGTTTACTCTGATGAAGCCCTAAGGAGTTACACGGTGAAAGCACTTCGTTTTATGTGTTTTTAATTCCATTAAATGACTGTATTGGACTTTCACTGTGTAGTGGCATTTTTTTGGGTGCAACAACAAACACAAGTTCATACATAGAAGGTATGGTAATTTGACCTCCAACCAGTTTTATGACTGGACTGTAGATAAATTTCACAAGGGATTCTCAACATAAATGATCTGTAGAGCCTTTAGAGTATCTCCTTCAGAGCCTGCAGTAACTATAGTGTTGGAGTTAGGACCAAGACTGGGGAACTGGAATGGCATGGCTGAAGAGTGCAAGTGTTGTGGTGAGATAATCAGGAGGCAGAATAAGTATCATGTATCACGGGAGGGTATATGTCCTTGGTTCAATACTCTTAGTGCCAATTTCAGATCTGTGGAAAATGGGTACAGGTGTCCAAGGAACAGCATGGAAAGGCTAATTAAGAGGGTAGCAAAACTGCAACACAGGTTTAATGCAGTGACAAATTACTGTACCTTTAGGCCACAACCACCCTTGTATGTTATCAGCTGATGATAATGCAAAGTACAGTTGTGAAAGGGTACCCACAACTGTACAGCCAAGAAAGGATATTCACCATAACAGAAAAAAAAATAGATGGACTGGTTTAGGAAAAATTCCCATACCACTTTTAAGAACAAATTCCTCCTTTATTCCTAAATATACTTTTCCCTAGTACAAAAGCATTAGGCTTGCAACTCAGAAATCCTTCTGGCTGAAAGGAAGCATTTTAAGTTGCAAACAAAAGGCACTGGTACTGGAGACCAGTCTCGAACATTTGGGACTCAAAGGGAAGTAAAACCAAACTTTCAGTCTCAAAATTCATATCCCAGCCTAAAGTCTCTTGATGTTTAAGGCAAGAACTGCACTTAAATGGAAGAGCAGTCCAAACCAGTGTTAACTAGACAGAGCTTTTACTGTAATTTTAGGGACAGAAACATTAGTTGCATCAGTAAATCTCTTTTGATACTAGTAGGAAAGACATGTCTACCAAAGATTTCCTTCTGTTATGCATTTTTCCTTCTCTCCGAGTTGAAAGAACATCAGAAGAGAGATGGCTGTTGAGCAGTAATATAGCTAGGTTGGGGAAAAGGGGCAGCCACTCTGGGTTCAAAGCTTTAGGGGAAGCAATCATCAGAAGCTGATCATTCTTCAAAGCATCTCCAGCATCAGACTGATGGGCATTCTGCATTCAGAACTGATGGGCTTTATTGCTTCACGTGTGGTGGGCACTGAGGTAGAAACTGTAGCAGCCACTTGCAGTTCACTACAATTTATGAGAGAGAAGATCTAGCTTGTCAGATTTTTGGAAAAACCTCCCCCCACCACGTTAAAAGTTTAGGGTGGGGCACCAGCACATTTATCTACCCCTCTGCTTTTAACGATCAACTAGGGATCTTTCAAGCAGTGAGGATGAGAACTTTACAATTCAGGCATAACACTTCACTCACTTGTCTCCAGCATTGCAGTTAATGAAGTGTGCAACAATTTGCAGTGCTGGCTGCAGACTCAGCTTTGCAATAAGGTTTAAAAGGCATTGAAATTAATGTCTCTAAAAACAGTAGCTTGCTTTATTTTCTCAAATTTGTTTGAACATGTTTCAGAATCTTAACTGCACTACTAAATGCAGTCAGTTCAATATTATAATAAACGGGATAGCAATCAGAACTGTTAAATGTTATCTGTCAATCAGGCTTTGTTTGTTGTACTAGTTTCCTGTGTACACAGGCATTAAAGCATTGTATCATGGGATGAACCACTCCCTCAACACAGTGCAGAAGGAGAATAGTTCATAACCAGGCATGTCTGGAATACCCTGTTACTGCTGCCTTGTGCGATACATCTACTGAATCATACCACACATTTTGGAGTACTTGGAAACCTGAGAAGTGAGGGCACCAAATTCAAGCATCTCCTGCTTCAGATCCTTACCCTACATCTTCTCTGTCTCAGCTGTCATCTTCCACAACAGAGTTTGTTGGTAGGAAAGCATGTAGGTCTAGCAGTTCAAATCTCTGAATGCTAGGGTAGCAGAAGTGTACACCTTTTTCCCCAAAATTGGTTGTATTCAACTCATTATAAATTGGGTTCTTGGACAAAGATGAAGGTCCTCCTTTGCTAGGATCTACGGACACCACAGCTAGATCAGCAAAAGGTTTTTGTAGAGGAACTTGGTGGGAATCCTTGACACTATAACAACTGTAAGGCTTCTTTTGAGTAGAGTGAAGGGAGTATAAATACACAGATGCATTGTCAAAAATATCCTGCAGTACATCTATTCCTGGAGAGAGTGCATGAACTCTGGGTTGCCCATGCACACATTATATCAGAGAAAGGATGCTCTGAGGTTCACCTCTCTCACTTGAAAACTTCCTTCAAACTAGGAAGGATGTCTCCAAAGGTGTAGTCTGGAGGTGAATCAGCTGAAAAGATGTCCTCAGTGCCTGAACAACAGGAATCAGGATGGATCTGGCCACCACATACACCCAAGTCATGGAAATTAGACTTCAAGGGGAGACTCCACCTCTTTTTAGGGGTCTCAGACATTTCTGGATTTTTTAAGTGTGTTCTTTCAGAGATTGGTACATCTCTACGTGATCCTTAACTACTCTACAAGCAAAATACCTTTGACCAATTAACATCCGATTACCTATTGCTGCTGGCTGCAGCCATCATCTCGTACCTTGAAGTACCATTTTCCTGTTCATTCTCTGTATGTCTGAATTTACTATAAATTCAGAAAAATAACCAGATCGAAATGTATGTCCGTACCCATCAGACTGGCATCCATACTGACACAATAAAACACTGACACCTCAGAAGGGATCGAATGGCACCTACTCTAGTGGGCTACAGGAATAATGCCCCGACTATAGCCTAATCGGCCTGCATTTTATTAGTGGCTCGGGTGACCGACTTGAGCAGCAGGGAGGGAATTCTTAGCTGATACATTCGAGAGCAGCTCCCCTGTTTGAACCATGCCTCCTCGAAGAGTGCAAGTGATGAGCATGAGAGGTGGGGCTTGGAAGTGGGTAGGACAAAGAGGCCCCCATCCCACAATGAAAGAGTAGATGTCAGAGCCCTTAAGACACCCTTTGCATCCACAACCTGCTGCAGCAATACTGGTCTAAATCCAGGCACGGATGGGGGTTGTGGGCCAGGAGACAAGCTGCTAGACCTGGCATGGTCATGGGTCACTGGGGGCCTGGCCAATATGTTCCATGGAGGGACCATAAAAAATGGATAGAGTGGCCTCAGCCATTTGTTTAATGCCAGATTAGCTCTGACTGACAAACCAGTTTGGAGACATATGAGCAACAGGAATTTCAGTGAGGCCACTTCATAACTACACAGCAGCAGGAAGCAATGACTCCATCAAGCCCTTCAACTTTATTACCTACTGCAAACCAATTTCACTCAATACCTTTTGGCCACCTTACAATCTTCCAAAGAAAAGCAGCGGGCTGCAAAGTCCCCTAAAACCTTCATTTGGGGCTACCTAACCTGTTGGGAGGCCAAGCTAGAAAAGTCCTATGACCCCTACCCACTTACCTTGATCTCCCTTCTGCTTACATGACTGCTACAACCTAGTGTATTCGCTAACCCAACGAAGGCAAAAAATAATTATTATGTACTTACCATAGCTGTGCTATCTGTAGTCACTATTCATCATGTACGGGTCTAGGATCCGAGCTGGCAATACTTAAGATAACAGCTTAGCTCAAGCTCCTCCCCTCCCATATGCAATGCTGCCATCAAACCCCTCAGTCCGAGTTTGCCCTTGAGGAAGAAGACAGTACACCTGCCACCAGAAAAAAGGTACAGCTAATGTTCTGCCAATCCCTCAGGAAAGGGGAAAGGAGGATGGGATCGTGATGAATGGTGACTACAGATAGCACAGATCAAGTTATAGTAAGTACATAACTATTAATCTGATGTTATCCTAATCACCATTCATCACATATGGGTCAGCATTCCCAGTTACCCAACATTCTTAGGTGGCCTCATGGAAGGACATGCCGAAGAACAGTGGAGTCAAAGGAAGCCCTACCCCTAGAAACTATACTGCGTTTGTACTGAGTAATAAAGGTATGAGGGGAAGACCAAGTTGCTGCTGCACAAATGTCATCCAAGGATTGACGAGCTGAGAAGGCAGCTGATGTTGCCAGTGACCTGGTAGAATGAGCCCCAACTGGTCCAGGCAAAGAAGAACCACAGGAGGAGTAGATATAAGAGATGCACTGGGAAATTCAACCTAAAATAGTAACTTTGAAACAGCTCTGCCTTTCCTGTTGACTGAAAAGGCCATAAACAATTGGTCTTGAGAGGCGAAAAGACTTGGTTCTGTTCAAATAAAAAGGAAGCTGTTGAACATTTAGGGTACGCAGAAAGTATTCCCCCTTGTTAGAATAATTGGGAAAGAACACTGGAAGGTGGAAAGACTGACTGAGGTTTGCTTCAGTGGCCAAGTTTGGCATAAAGGAAGGACTGGGTCTTAAGGCCACTATCTTTATGGAATATCGAATAAGGAGGCTTGATGGTAAGAGCCTGCAACTCTGATACTCTTTTTGCTGAAGTTATTGCCACCAAAAATGCAGTCTTCCAAGAAAGGAAACTGAGATTACAAGATGTGGCAGGCTCAAAAGGGCCCCAGAGTTATAGATTGCAGCACCAAAGCAAGATCCTACAGTGGAGAAGGATCCTTGACTGGGGGACGCAATAAAAAGGCACCTTTCAAGAAAAGCCTTGCAGAGGCGAGAAGAGAAAATATGTTCTTCATTAACTCATTCACTTTAGAGCAGCTCAGAAAATGCTGCCTGCTTACTTCCACCATAGGAACAACAGTGCAGCCTGAACTTATTTTCAGATAATCCATTTGTAATACCATACAGAAAACAAATGTTCAGAACTCTTTGACCATAAGAGCTACACTAAAAATGTAAAGGCGAAAGCTGTTCAACAGACACTGACCTTTCCATCAGTGTAAATGTTGACAGTGTCCCCAGGATTCACAAATCCTCCGTGTAAGACTAGAGTAGTCTTAGACATAAACGCCAGTCTAAGAGTAAGACGGCAGACCGCCATGCATATTAATGAGGGCGCGCTGCCTCAACTCTAAGGCTAACACGGAGCATGCACGAGTGCAGGGGGCATGTCGGACTGCCGAGCAGTCCAAAAATCCACACCCCTGCAAGTGTCTCAATCGGGAAATTTCAACCTACATGAGCGAGTCCGCTCAAATGTGTACATACCCAACACTACACTCCCCCACATTCTAAACCCCAGTACAATTATAAAATGTAAAACTTTTATTATTTTTTTTTTATTCTCGATATAGCTGCCCGTACTTGCGCGGGTTTGCCCATCGCTTAGCTACAGTTAGCAGTCAAGACATCGAAGAGGATAAGAAACTTGTATGCAAATTAAGCAAAATGGCAATAGCGTAGTGGTAGAACCTTTGCACAAAGAGGAGGCATTCCCGGTTCGAGTCCCACCACTCCCCTTTTTATTTTCTGTTGGAAATCTGTATATGAAAAGAATTCCTGACATTTATCATTGAAATTTTAGCAAAAAGCATTGAAATGGCCTATGTAGTAGTGAACGAATTTATATATATATATATATATATATATATATAAAATATATATATATATATATATATATATATATATATATATATATATATATATATATATACGTATAAGAAAGTGAAACTGTTATGCATACTGATGAATACATAAGTAACATATCTTAAGCAATGTGAAGCACTGCTAAGAAAAGTTTACCAGTATTAAGCACATTGCAGTATAATTGCTCATAGCTTAGCACTGCTTTAACTAGCGCAATAGCTTTGCGCGGAGCTGCGCATCGCGCCAACTAGCGCACACAAAGCATGTTTGCACGTAGCTGCGCACCGCACTAACTAGCGCAACGCCGGGCAACGTCGAACAACATTGGGCAAAGTTGGCTAAACACAGCCACACCTCCTAGCTGGTCTGGCCAGTAGTAAAATAAAAGGCAAAGGCAGGCCTCGAACCCGGGATACTGTGCACCATAATCACAGTACTGAACCACCCAAGCCATGACAGCTTTTCATATGTATGCACTTTCAACACGCACACAGATATCAATAGAAGTTTACCCATTGCTAAGCAGGTGTGCTTTCAGCTGAGTTTCTTCAAAACCAGACAATCACAGATAAGTGTGGGAAATATATTTAAGCTCCATAGGCGGGAATACTTGCCATAACTAGTTGTAGCTCCCATCTGCAGTCAGCACGGCCAGTGTTGGGAGAGGGCTCTCTATTTCGAGCGCAACGTTGGGGCACTGAGGAGTCATAAGTAATGGTTTGGCTCCTTGTCCATAATCATGAGGAGAGACTCCTGCAGGGCCAGTTCCAAGGCACCAATACAAAGCGGAAGCCTGGAACTGTCTAGCTCATGATCTCACCAGTGCCACAGGGGTCCCTCGCACTGATGAGCAAGTCGACACCACTACTCAGACCTGAAGAGAAGCAAGGGGGACCGACTGAACCAGTGGATACAGGAGGCCCATGGGATGGAAAATGCCCCACTACTGAGTAGGTAGACATGGAATGAAATATGTAAGAATTGCTATGGTACTCTATATTATGGATAGATATGTCTCAATATTACTTCACAGCTGCAGGTGTCCATGCTGCGAATCAGCAAGCCTATGCAGATAGGCTGCTAAGGCTGCAACACCAGGCAGGTTAGTAATTATTCTGCATGTATTGTTATATAAAATAAGTGAGAGCGCCTGAAAAAGAGTGTTGTAACCCATTAATAAAGGTATAATACGTCTTGAATAAGTCTTCTGCATGCACTGTTATATTAAATAAATGAGAGAGCCTCTAGAAAAGTGTGGTATGTAATCAATAAAGGTATAATACCTGGAGTGCTTCAGTGTCACTTTCTTTGATATGTTGTTGTACTCTTGCATTATAGAAATACTACTGTTGCATTAAGCGCCATCAAGCCACACTTGGGTAGACCCATATAAAGTGGATGAAGGGAGTGCCAGTAGCTGTTATATATACAGTCCTCAACTGTTGGTTCATGTCCGGCATGTACAGGTTAATCTGGCACATGAGTAGCTTGTTATTGTGTTCCCCAGAAATGTCAGTGTGCTGCTAGACATGTAGGGGGCTGTTAAAATATAACTGATAATGTCACCTGAACACATCTAGTATGTAGATATATAAATATAAATGTAATATATAAATACTTAGCAGTAACATCTGCATCCTGGACAGTTTGTATGTCAGTTGCAGGTCAGGTATATAAAGAACTAGCAAAACCCATATCACAATTTAATGGACACTGCCTAGTGTAATAATACATGTAGGGGATATATACCTGCAGTCAATAGGAAAGGAGTGTAAACTACAAGTATATATAACCTGTTAATGGAGGTATCTTTTTACACCCTACTGTATGTGCATAAACAATGCAATTCCACACCTCAATGGGTATGTCTAATCTCAAAACATTTGTTGGGACATATGTCCTATTGGTTTATAAATATCTGCATTTACTTTCATGCATGTGCCCTGTTCGAATACCACAATCTTGGTGGCCTGTTGCCACCAATTAATCCTGCGTGCTGTTGGAATGTCCACTGTTGTTCTATATATGCATGTGTTATGCTTGCTGTTCTACTGTTGGAACTCTGGTGTGTTAGGTTAATGGGAATACTACTGCATGCTGTTATAACTAATTTGGAATGCTGTTGGCTGTTACCAACCCATATTGTCATTAAATCCCCCTAAACATAGAATGTATGGGAAGGCCGGTCCCAGCGGACCCACCTGTCCCACTTCAGCTGGTGATGGCACCTGGCAGCAGCAGGTCTGGCGCCCAGCCCGGGACCACCTCCTCCGTTGGGCTTGTGCCACCTTCGGGTGGAAGCGCTGCAGGGGATGGGGCTCATCCCCCCCCCGTGCAAGTGTGGGTGGAGAAGGGCCTCCTCTCACCCTCCGAACGGTCTGGGCTGTGGTGCGTAGGGAGATTCAGCGTTCTGTCACTGATCCTCTACGCCAGATTGAGGCATGAGTGGCGCGACACACGGGTGAGCCTGCCCCTCCTACGCAGCCCCCAGCACAGCCACCCTCTGGGCTGCGAAGGTGCAGTGGTGACTGCCCATGGGTGGGGACCTCAGTTCCACTGTCGCCATCTGTGGGCTCATGAGCTTGCGGTTTCCAAACATTCTTACCAGTCAATGTTGTTCATCCCCCACGTGTCATATTCCACCCCTGTATCAGTCTTGTTTGTCCTGTCTGTTTACCTCCCCAACCTACCTCCCCAAATATACCTACATCCCCTACCCCACATTCCACTCTCACCTGGAAAAAGAAAAAAAAGGGCAATCTGCTCCGAAAAAAAGTTACGCCCCATACATAGCTGCCCATTTTGCACACGTCTGCTGGACATATAAAATGTAATTTAATTGGCAGTACAACATACTTTGTTGTCCTCACTTCTGTCTCAGGGGTGGAAGGTTTCTTATTTCCCTCCAAAAGTATTGCATATGCACAGCTGATGCTGTAAAAGAAATGGGCAGCTATAGTCCTTCCCTACACTTGTCCTGCACATCCCGAGCTGTTTTCCCTACTGTCTTGCCCTCTTTGTGCTCTTTTTTCACCACTGTCCTCTCTCCCCATTTTCTTTTCTTTCAAAGAAATGAGCGCGAGGGTTAGCGGGAGTAAGCACTTTTAAGCAGTAGTCAGCAGGTTTGCGCGAGTGTGGGCTTGTGTGCGCTTAGCTAAGCATTGCTAAGCTTTGCGCAAACCTACTTACAACTGCTTAAAAGTGCCTTAGTCACCCTGCATGTGAGGGCACTTGTTCTGCTCAGCAGCAAAATAAAACACCTCTGTCAGTCTCAAACCCCGAACCTTGGACACACTAGACTGCATGAAGTACCACTAAGCCACAGTAGATATACAGCAGGTTGTTGCTGAAATAAATATATCATGCATCAGAATGAGTGAATGTAAAGGAAAAATAGGAATGCCATAACACAAAACCTGTTCTGTGGAACTTTACCAGCAGTTGTTGAGGAATTGCATTACATATCTGTGATAAGAGAACCAGCCATTCTAGCAGTAAATGATGTTACAGCAGCACTTTACAACACCCACACAGTATCATAGCAGGACAAACACTGGCATATCTGACTAGGGCAGAGGACATACATCCCAACTGTGACTACATATCAGGGATGTCCCTGATTCTGAAACATACGTTAGCTGTGTCCCTCTGAATCCCCTGAAAAGTACTGACATTAGGCAGGAAGGTGGGGTATTACACCTAGTGAATAATAACAATATGTAGGAGTTAGACACTGCTTGTACTTCAGAAAAGGTGTAGTAATCCATATGCACTGGTTCTCCCGAAGTCTCCACTTACTGTCTCTAATATTTAGAAGGTGTACCTCACTTTTACCTACCTTTACCTCACTCTGTTCAAATATGTACCCGAGTGTTTCAGAGGCCTGGCCGTGGCAGAAACACACAGGCATATCAGCTTTTCTGCTGTTACACACTGTGCAAATAGCTTTGGAAGGAGTTCCACAAGCATACCCCAATGTAAGAGTACAACACTGAAATACCAAAGGATATAGTCATGTACTGGTAGCAAACCACTGTAACAATGCCATTGTTCCAGTGCTGAAAAGACCTGTGCGTTGCACAGACAGAGAATAAAAGCCTAACGTCTGGCTACCATCTGGATAGGTCCACAGTTAGGAGCTATGCAGACATACTACTTGCCTTGCTAAACTAACAGGTAGACAGCAACCATTTAAGTCCAGCAAGATAACATTCACACAATACATAATGCTCCCTGTATGTCTGCATCCCCACCCAAATGTACGATATACCTGTGTGTTCAGGGTCTACACCAAGGATGTAGGTAGGCATACTCAGTACTGGAATTGTCCAGTTTTCTTGAGCATCCTAAGCTAATGTCAACAATGAAAAAGCACAAAGTGTGCAGAAGTGAGTACATTAATATTCACAATATAACAGTTCACAAACAGTTCATGTGCCAAATGAATACATCTCAATAACTACTTTTGTATGGCAGTTAATTGTATAAGTAGAAAAGAAAATACATACTCCCATGTATCTTGTGTTAGCATTTGTAGTGTTGAGTACAATTCTACACTGACAACTGTGTACTGGAAGTGGCAACATTCAGGTCGGAGTACAACATTTAAATCACTGGCTACACCCCTAGCTTCAGATATAAGAACTATACCAACCTTCTGACGTACACAATGGTGTCCACAGCAAACAAGCATGGGCCCCACTTTGGAAAGCTGAAAGGGCTACGCCTACCTGACATAGCAATTTATACCATTGGGTTGCTATGACAGTGAGTACTGCAATTACCACACAGCAGGCTGCATGCAATTACCAAATGGTGGCCACCAATTGGTGCAGAGGCCATCACATGCACATGTGCAGATACCTATAAAAGCAGGCTGTAATTGCTGGCCACACATGCAATCATTCCATTGCAGAGATTGAGAGAGAGAGACAGACACACACCAACCCACATTAAACGAAAAAAAAAAAAGGAACGTTATACTACCAACACATACAAAGGAAACGTATGTAACAGATATGTATTTACTGGCATGCAATAGATGTATTTGAAGAGTACTCTATATACTTTGAAACATCCATATGTGGCAGCAGTACGCATCTATGCACAGATGCCCTACATAACTACTGCCATGGACATATCAGTGTGTAGCTGTCTGCAGTGGGACATAACTGCGACATATGTAGCTCAGCATTAAATGTCAAACATCTGATCCATGTTATCTGTGTTCTGTACAGTAATGTGGACAATAGCTGTTTGGGGGAGTAGAGCATACAGCTATATAAACATGGATGTGACAGAGTAACACTTGCATGATTAGTCATATTAATGTGTAGCTTAGCATTGTCAACTGTTGTACCAGGCTAGTATGCTAATCTAGCATTTGCTATATATATATATATATATATATATATATATATATATATATATATATATATATATATATATATATATACACACACACACACACACACACACACACACACACACACACACACACCCCCTCCAATATCACTGTGTGCTCATATGGGACACCTGTTCATGTTGCAGCAAGGCCCAACAGGTCAGCAGTGAGGTCCAGGGACTTACAAGTGTGGACCTTGTGTGTGCATGGCGCACACATACGGAGAGATACATCTGTGTCAGATATATTAGCATCTGTACATGTGCATAGAGCAAGGGACATACTGCAACTGTTTGTGAAGGGAGATCATATATATGTTGGTGAAGGATGTTATGTGCATATTTGTATGTAGGCAGTAGTGTGTGGCAAACAAGACAGCATACAGTGCTGGTAAATGACATGTGGTGGTTAAACGCTGTGGGTGTGATTTGTTAGGTTTGCAGTGTTGCAGCCAGTGAGGCTTGCTAAAGCCACATGGGCTGAGAACACCTTCAATGCATTTCGCACAAGACTGTGCAATATCATTACATAACTGTATACCTCACATCCTTTGCATAATTGATATTCCCACCATATCTATATGTACATCAATGTATGTAGATATATATATATATATATATATATATATATATATATATATATATATATTGGCATCCCTTTTGCTAAAAACTATGTACCCATGAACTACCACAGGTGGTAGTTGACTTAACACCGAAAGTGAGAAGAGACCATGGGACACAGATGGACAGTAGTCTCCCCTTTGATAATCACAGTGCCACACTAATCATGTAATCTGTCTATGTGGCACACCTCATCACAAAAGGTGGGTCATCCAGGGAAAAAGAGGTCAGTGTTCCCCTCTACTCATCACTCACAAAACCCATTACAGAGTACAATGTCTCTTCTGGTATGAACCTCACAATGCATCTACAGCAACTAGAAAGGTCACACACATACCTCACAAAGAGTATTACTGGCCTCAGACACCCTATGCAAATAGTCTCACAAAATCACAGCTAGACTGTCGCATACCGCCAACCCAGAGGTGACCTCTGCCTAACATACAAAGCTATGTCAAACCCAGAGCTGTTGGACATGCTCCACGTAAACAGATCACAATCATGCTGGAGGGATACATTCCTATCTCAGAGACATCCCATACTCTGGAACAAACTACCTATCAATAGCAAACAAAGCTCCTCAGTAGCACTTGTCATGAATAGTCTTGATGATTGGATGGAAGATAGGAAATGCACCCCGGGAATCACCTCTGTGGCTCTGCTTGACAGGGGCACATGAAATTAAATTACTTGGGTGTCAAAATCCAGGGTACCGTCTGGCTAGGCTCCTATAGGCCCTAGGGCCAATAGCCTATTACCTACCTATGGACCAATACACACCCACATTTACTTGTTGCAATAATTGCTATGTGAGGTTGACTGAGTGTGATGGTGAATGTGTTGGTGAATGTGTCACAGTTGTGTATATGTGGGATAGCTTAGTGGGAAACTGTTTCTGTCATGGTATGTGTCCTAGCTCTGATCCCAGCAAAATATGTGTATGCTATTGCTAGCCAAAAAAAGCAGTATGGCATATGGTCTGACGTAGTCCCTTGGTGTTAACTGGGGTGTGCCACTGGAGGCTAAAGCAGTACATGCATGCTCATTGATTGGTACTGCTGGTGAATCCAAATCCTGTATGAACTGTAGCACTACCTGAAGCTGTAGGCCTAAACAGCACAGTATGGTGCATGTCCACATTGCTTGGAAACACTGTTTTGTGTGTTCCCTGTAGTCCTCACAGATTACATACCTCAGGCATAAGGGTTTGTAAGTACTGACACACAGTACTGTATGGTACACACGTAAAGCTCATCTGGATTGCCATACCTCTGTGTCCCGTATGCATGTCTGGATGTGTGTGTGTGTGTGTGTGTGGGTATGCCTGTAACATGCCCTCGGTCACATGTGTGTTACAGGATATAAGTGCGTAACTAGTAACATGTATAGTCTAGTACAGCAGTATGCCACCTATATTCACGAATGTGCACATATGTTAGGCAGGGGTTTGCCATCAACTAGTGTGGTATACTGGTAATACTGTAACTGGACTTTACAATCATTGCAATGGATGACATATCTTTATGCATTAGCTTGATATATACCTCCTGTGGCTAGGTGGTGCATTGTGTGGCATACAGTGTGCCATGTACGGTTGTATAGTCTTACATAGTGGTTTCTCTTTGTTGCTGTGCAGAAAATGGTTTAATATATAGAGCGTGCCAGGCACTGTCAGGCAATTGTGGGTTAAGCACTGATATGTGGCATTGCAAGTGTGTATCCTCTGACAGACAACAGGTTGCTATTCATGGCAGTTCAGTGATATCTGTACTGTAGAATGTTAAGTGTGCCACATGACTTGCTCACACATTGTTTCATTGCCTTCCAGGGTCATGGCCCATTATAGGATGGGTTGCGATGGTCCAGCAGAGGATGAAATCCTAACGTCCAGTCTGGTGCAAAACTACACCCTGCTATTCTCAAGAAACAGCCAGGACCAGGATGAGCAGACTGCACTGTGGAAAGATGTTGTCCGTAGGGTAAAATGACATAGTCCTGCATAACCGGACATATGAGCAGGTACGCCATCACTGCAGTGATTTACTTAGACATGTCCGGCAGTGTGCATCTGATGTCCGTAGGCAACAGCTTACCACAGGTGGTGGGGTTACCACCCATCCCCCCCTCGCCAGAATGGAGGAGCTGCTCCTGTGCCTGGTGGCTCCCGGCCAACAGCAGCAGCAGACATGTATCATAATGGAGGCCGGAGCCCCCCAGCAAGTTCACATGGAGCGTGCAGGTAACATGGCATATCTGTAGACTACTGTTATCTCTATTGGTAAGTCATGCATATGTGAGATGTGTATTGTGTAGTTAGAAGATGTGGAGCCTGGTGTTGTGCAATACTGATAATTTGGAACATGATCTTTAGGCCTGTGACTGTCAACCATTGTACTACTGTAAGATTGCAAACCAACAGTAGCAACGCCACAATTGTTGCCAATGACAAACTGTCTCATATCCTTGTAGGTCCCTCTGGTGCGACAGCAAGGCAGCAGACCCATGCTGGTGAGTGTGTTCTACATTTAATGTTGCAAATATGTGCATGTCATAGGTGAGGTGTAGGCCATGTATACATGTAACACACCTACGCATAATGCATGCTGTGCATGTTTGCTGTGAGGCTATGCACATCTCAGTAACGTGAGTAGTTGCCTCAGACACATGCAATACACAGCATCCCAAACAATTGTGGCTACACTGTAATGGACATTGGATAGGCAGAGTCTATACACATGCACACAACATACACAACTTCGTCATACGCAGTACATGTTAATATGCTACACATGGCATATTCAGACATCCGCTGTAAGGTCACACTCCAGTATCCCAAATGTCATCCACACAGCACACATAATATACCTGCGGGGTAGAGGCCTATCATGGGGCGGTGCGACATTCTTCAACACAACACATTCATGTTAGGCAATGCTCCCTATTGGGTACCTTACAAACCCATGTAACAACTGGCTGTGAAATGGTGAAAGTGGCCATGGTAATGCGGTTCAGGTACAGCATGATAGGTGCCAGTCTGGCACACATTAGTAGCCATGAGTGACCACATGCTGCTGCATGATGATGGCTCATGGTACTACACCCCATCCAGTTACAGTAACCACACTACTACACATAGCATTCATTGTTATACACCTCAATGTTGTGTGTGTGTGTGCAAACATATGCACCTATACACAATATGCATAGCAATCACCATTTGCACAAAGTGACATATATGTCTTGTAATGCTATTGAGTGTATAGGTCACATGACACACATTGGGTATGTGTGATGTTTACTGTTGCAGTTGTGTCATAGCATGCCATGTCATGGCTGGCACCGACATGTCCACAATATGTTCTACACTCACCATAACTACTGTACAATGGCTATGTTGAGCAATGGTATTCCATCAGGTATACACGCACCACTCATCCTGTGTGTGTACATAGCATGCATGAGCTATACCCGTGTCCACAATTAGCTGCTAAAGACACAGACACTCTTATCAGTACTGGATATCTATGTGACACATAGATAAACATACAGCCATGGTATGTATACCTGTGAGTGATGGTGCACAGCACATTGAAGAGCTTGTAATACTTGCACAGCAATGTTGTGTCCATGTACACATTGCGTTCCAGGGTGAGGCCAATCACTGAAAAACAACACACATGCATCAAAGCCATGTATACTGTTATTAGCAAGGACTGTCTACACTCGCACTGCATGCTGTTGAGCAACATACGTCCTGCATGCTGACATGTGATAGGACTGTTTGGCTTGTGATACTGTACCCCACCATCAACCGCTATTGAGTATGTTCTCGATTGCTGGTGGTGTGTGTGTGTGTGTGTGTGTGTGTGTGTGTGTGTGTGTGTGTGTGTGTGTGTGTGTCTGCTTTAGTGAAGAGTGCATTTGTGTGCATGTGTTCTGACATCACGTACAGGTCGTAAAGTGAGTTTCCTGTCTTCCTCTCACAGGTGCTGAGGTTGCGCTGGTTCACTGCAGCAGGGAACCTGATGTCACTGACACAAATAGTGATAATTAGGATAGGTGTGTTGAGGCACAGGCATGTTTGCCAGGGTCCGTTGTTGGGCCACCAATTGACAGTACACGGGTGTCCACCCCATCCATGCACACAGTCATACTGCCGATACATCCATAGTCACCAATGCCCTTAGCTGAAGGACACTGTTCAGTCGGCAATGACCAGGACAGTGTGGTATCTATGGCACATGCATCCGAACACAGCAGCCACACCCAGAGGTCTGGAACGGTACCACATAGGCAGATGTCCAGAGGTTCTCATCAGAGCACTGCTGGTCATCATGCCCCTGGCAGATGTGCCACAGGTCTTACAACCGCACGCATGTTCCAGGCGGTCATGGAGGCACACGCACGTATGGAACGGTACACCAGGCAGGGACTAAGGGCAGAGGGCACATAACACCGCTTTAAATGACAGTATGCGTGACCTACCAGGTGCCATCCATAATTACACTGAGGTCACTGATAGACGTTGGGGTGAGACAGATGTCCTCCGCAATGTCATGTACATGGGTCAGGACAGTGCGGGACGGTTGAGACGTCGACGTGGACATATGCCAGCAACATCAGCAGCTGGCAGTAGCCGGACGTCCCTCAAGTCACAGCCGCTCCCATAGTGCCAGTACCAGTCCCAGCAATGTTGGGGGTGGGCTCTCCATAGAGCATCCTAGAAGACCATGTGCACGTGGCTCTGACCAGTCCCAGCAGGGACCTGGGTCCAGTGTACATATGTCTACCTCTGAGGATAGTACCCAGTCTGGCTTAGTACTAGATACTGTCAGTAGCACCCCTGCCAGGCACAGGCACCGTATCCGTGGCCAGAGACGGTGATCTGTAAAGCCTGGCAGGTACAGTCTGTGGCTGTCCCACACATCCCCGTATATGGCAGCCACGTGGTGGAACTGTGTGCATGCAGACACACGCACACATAAACCAGACACCTAGGGCTAACACATACCCACACACATTACATCAACATTGGCCCATAACAGTACTCTTGGCCCGCACACACACACACACACACACACACACACACACACACACACACACACACACACACACACGTCGATTGTATGGCTCAATGTAGGCCTCTGCTAAACCAACAATACACCCTGTGCATATGATTAAACCTGTGCCGTCTACTGTCATCTGCAACATTGATGCAGGAACAGGCTAACATGGTGCTGATGCACAGGGTGACTTTATAGCAGTATAGCAATGTTAGCATGTTGTCAGCAGTAAAGTGTAATGATATCCTTGAAGGTGTAGCTGAGCAGGCATGATGCATTAAAGCTATGATTGCCAATGTAGTATTGTTTACATCAGTGTTAATTCCAATAGTGTAATGTCCACCCACGTGCAACTTGGCTGATGTGTGTAGTATTGGCAGCATGTGTTAGAGAGTGGACAGTACATGTGGGATGGGTGCAGCACAGGTTTGCAAGTGTATATTTGTGAACATGGTGGAGGTGCACTGTCTGCATGTACGTGCATAGTGGACACATGGGCAGGGTTACATGCCCTGTATTACACAGTGTTAACACTCCATAGTTTCTATTGGTGGCCAGTATGCATAGTACTACACACATTTAGGAACTTGGGTACACATGTGTGTATGACATGGTTTGACACTGTGCTGTGGGTGATACTGTTACTATCTGTCATTGGTTTGCATTCTGGTAGTATACATAACCTCAACAGCCTGACCACAAACAATCGTTAGATGATGTCTTGACAACCGACACACAGATGTAGGACACACAGTAACATTTGTATCCTTCAGGAACTATACTATGTCAGTAACCAGTGGTGTTCACCTGCACCCATTCCTGGGACCACTCCTGTTTGGCATATAGCTTGCTTAGGTACAAGCAAATACAGTAGGGATATGTCCGTCCATGTCTGGAAATGCATACTGTGGCCTGTAATGCATTTTCCAGATGACACACACATCCTCCGCAAGGGTATCATACAGACAGACACCTGTTGTCAAACCCATGCTGTAATGCTATAAGCCAACTAAAGCATAGTCATCCACCTTTACAAAGCATAGTATCCCCACAGTACCACAAAGGTAGTAGCCACCAACATAGGTACCGATGTGTACATACGGCCAAGTGTTACGTCATCTCTCCTTTGGTAATCACGTTTCCAAAGGTATTTTGAAATCCCTCGGTGAATCACATTAGCAATAAGGGGTCTGCATGCATATCCACAAAAGCTGTTGTACACCTATAATGAATAGCCATCACTGACAGACTTTGCTGCATTTGAACAGGTCTGAAATATACCTCAGGCATAAACCCTCACTCACACTATTCAATAGAGACCGTAATGAGTGTGTGTGACACGGATGACCTAGGCCAGGGATCACTGCAGTAGCTGGGCTTGTCACAAGCATACAGATGTGACCTAAGGTCTGGAAAGCAGCAGCACACTCTGGCAAAGATAACAGATGTGTTCAGGGAAATAGCAGGGTTCCCACCTATGAAATAATCGAGGTCACATGTACATATATGTATTTGCCACACAGCTACCTGATGTGCAATGCACATACTGTTGTCATTGTGATATGTCATACAGTAGTAAAAGCAAACCCACAACACAGTGACCAACTGTGTCACACGCACAGCACACACACACACAACTCACCAAGTGCAGGAGTCAAACCCCTACCCAACTACTTTATGATACTAGAGCAGTACGCCTTTACACGACGCGCTACACACATTACTGGGAGTTCTCCTTTCCACAGGTATATTTGTAGGATGGTGACATCTGACTTGACAAAGATACGTATACCACTTTTAAGGTGTTGCAGTTGTCTCCAAAATGGTTGCTCCTCTACAAGGACACACACACACACACACACACACACACACACTCTCTCTCTCATACAGTTGTCAAGTGCAGGATTCAAACCCCTACCTAACTACTTTATGATACTAGAGCAGTACGGATTTACACGTCGCGTTATACACATTACTGGGAGTTCTCCTTTCCACAGGTATATTTGCAGGATGGTGACATCATCTGACTTGACAAAGATAAGTATACCACTTTTTAAGGTGTTGTAGTGGTCTCCAAAAAGGTTGCTCCTCTACAGGGACACACACACACACACACACACACACACACAGTTGTAAAGTGCAGGATTCAAACCCCTACCTAACTACTTTATCATACTAGAGCAGTACGCATTTACACAACGCGCTATAGACATTACTGGGAGTTCTCTTTTCCACAGGTATATTTGTAGGATGGTGACATCATCAGACTAGTAAAAGTGGGTTACATTAGGTGACATTAGGTGGGCTACATAGAAGGAATTTCTAAACACTTTGGCAATGTGATCATCAAATCAGAGTTTACTATCTACCTGGGTCCCCAGGGCCATAATTATATTCTCCGTACATACTGGATTACCACCTATGTGGTAATTTGTGTGCACTTTGCTTTATCCAAAGGGGATGACTATGCATTATTTTGCATTCTGCTTGAGGGCATTGTTTTGACACCAGGTATCTGTCTCTAAGACCCTTCTGGAGGATGTCTGTGTCAGCCGTAAAGACGATTATGGACCACAGTTAGCAGTCATCTGCAGACTTGTTCAGCCATACTCCTCCCGTGCTTGCCTGTACCTCTGAACAGTATCTACTGAACAGGTGGGGTCCCAGGACCAATACTGTGGGATGCCGTTTGTAACTGGTTTAGAGTCGGACATGGCACCCGCAACTCTGAACACGTGTGTTTGATCTGTGAGCCAGTTGGCCACCCATCCTGCGACATAGCTGTTAATGTTCAAGCTGGTAAGCTTGTCCATAATGCCAGAGAGGGGAATGGTGCCGAAAGGCCTTAGTAAGGTTCAGATGGGCTCTGTGGACTACTTTCACCTCCATCTATGTCCTTGGTAACTGTTTCAAATAAGTCAACTAGGTTTAGGAGGCAGGATCTACCTTTAACAAAGCCAAGTTGGGTAGAGTCCAGTGTCTGGAGGTCCCCAAGGTCTCTGTTTATGGGTTCAATGATAATTTGCTCCATAGCTTTGCAGACCAGGCTGAGTAGGCCTATAGGGCAATGGTTTCCTGATTCTGTTGTGGCACACCCTTTGTGGAGCTGGATGACTGTTGCTGTATGCCATTCTTTGGGTACATAATCTGTGGTAAGGTTGGGTCTGGACAGTGAATGTAGGTGAGGGTGTAGTTCCTTTTGGGGCTGGTGTAAGTCGCAGCCTGGGACAGCATCCAGTCCCATTGATGCTGTGTTCTTAGCTTTGGAGAGGGCTGTTTTTACCTGCATGTCCATGAGGTCTGGTGCTCTGCATTCTTCTGGATGGACACATGCCCTTTTGGGGGTGATGGGGGGGGGAGTTTGCACTGAAGTTGTCCCCCAGGATGTGGGCAATGTAAGTTGGCTCAGTGCATCTTTTTGCCATTTTGCAGTAGCTGACAGCATATTTGAGAGTTGCCACCTACATGTTTGGTATAGCTAACAAAGGCTTTGTGGTTGTTATTCTTACATTCCTTGGCAATTTGTCTTTAGAAATGGCCTTGGGTTATTTTATTAGCGATCATTGTTTCTTCCTAATAATAATCAGTGATGTCTTTCCTTTTGTGTAGTTTGCTCTATCATGTGTTTGTTTCCTCCTTCTGTTGTACAGCTTTTTTATGTGCAATGACCACCAGATTGGTTTCCTATTTTTGGAGGAGTGCATCTTGGTTTTATTTGGGATGTCTCGATCCATGCATCCCTGTAGATGCTCATAGAATGTACTTGTAAATAATTTGGCAGATTGGTCTTGGGAAGTATGCAGTTTGCTTTTGAAGATGTCTTCACAGTGGTTTCCTTGAGTGGGGTGGAGGGCGAGATGTGGATGTCCAGTGTGATTACTTTATGATCTGATATTACCAGCGAGGGGTTTATCTCTGTTGTGGAACACTGGTACCCCATGTTGGTGATGATCGGGTACAGTATGTTGTCACCTCTAGTGGGCGTGGTGACCAGCTGTTCCAGGGTGTTTCAGTTTTTAAACTCTAGGAAACATTGGGCAAAGGACGTTGTACACGAGTAATTCTCCCACTCAGTGTTTGGGTAGTTGTAATCCCCTCATATAATGGTGTTTGATAGGACCTTTATATTTTCCACTGTTCTCAGGAATACTGAGTGAGGTTCCTGAAACAAGGTAGGTGATCTGTTGCAGGCTACAATCTGATAAAGCAGCTTTGCCCAATGTTTGTTGCACTTGCATGGTCTACAAGGCCTCATGCTGTGCCACTAACCTGAAGGTGTGGGTATCCATAAGGTAAATGGATACACCCCTTCCTTTTGTATTACAATCTGGGTTTTGGGGCCGAAGATCAGAGGGATTGTGAGTGTTTTATGTGGAGCATGTCCAACAGCTCTGTGTTTGACATACCTTTGTATGTTAGGCAGAGATCACCTCTGAGTAGGCGATATGCGAGAGAGTACAGCTGGAGCATTTTGAGACTGTCTGTGTATGGCATGTATTTCAGGCTGCTATTGCTCTTTGAGAGGTATTTCTGCAGGCTTTCCAGTTGTTGTAGATGTCTTGTGAGGTACATAGCAAAAGGGGCATTGTACTCTATTATGGATCTAGTGAGTGATGAGCAGAGGGGAACAATGTCCTCTTCTATTCTGCATGAGATACCTTTTGTGATGAGGTGTGCCACGTAGAAGGATTTCCTGACTACTGTGGGGATGTGATTACCACAGGTGTGTCCCCTGTCCACCTGTGACCCAAGGTCTCATCACACTTTCAGTGTTAAGTATACTACCGCCTATGTTGTAGTTCATGGCTACGGAGTTTTTACCAAAGAGGATGACAATGCACTTATTGGTACTGAGCTTGAGGCCATGGCTTTGACACCAGGCATCTGTCTCAGTGAGGCCCTTTTGCAGGATGTCCACATCTTTAGTATTTACATTTTTGGCTCCCAGTTTGCAGTCATCTGGAATCTTCATTGGCCACAGACTTTCCCATGTTAAAGTTTACTTCAGGTATGCAGATACAAAACAGAACAGGACCCAGGACTGAACACTGTGGTACTGCACTCATCAGTGGTCCAAAGTCATACTTGGAGTCTGCTACTTTCACAGTGTGTGTTCTGTCAGTGAGCCAGTTGGCAACCCATCTTGTGACATAGCAGTTTATACCTAGGTTAGTGGGTTTATCTATAATTCCAGAGTGGGGGATGGTGTTGAAAGCCGTGGCAAGATCTACATAGGCTGTGCGAACCACCTTACCCTTGTCTACGGTTCTGGTGAATGCTTCAATGTAGTCTATCAGGTTTAGGTGACATGATCTGCATTTTACAAACCCAACATGGTTGTGGTCCAGAGTTTGGAGTTTACCAATGTCTTTTTTTATAAGTTGTATGATGATACATTCCATGGCCTTGCAGAGCAGGCTCATCAGGCTAATGGGGCACTAGTTCCTGGGGTCCGTGGTGTCTCCACCCTTGTGTAGCGGGATAACTGTGGCTGTGCACCATTCAGCAGGCATAAAGCCTGAGGTGAGGCTATGACTGAACATGGTACGTTGGTGTGGTGCCTGTTCATTCTGTAGTTTGTGTAGAATACAACCTGGGATGTTATTTGGTCCCATGGATGCTGTGATACTGGCTTTGGAGTGTTTTTTACCTGTGCAGCCGTGATGACAGTAACATTGCAATCTTCCATTATAGAGATGTGCTCTTTCATGGGTGAGGGGGGTAAAGTTAGCACTGATCCTATCTGCCAGGATGTTGGCAATATCAGTTGGGTCTGTATATTTAGTGCCATTGAGCTGTAACTCAGAGCAGATCTGAGTGTTGCCATGACATGAACTGGTCTGTTGGGCAGAGATCTCCTGAGTAGACAGTATGCAACAGAGTACAGATGGAGTTAAATTCAGTCTTGTTGCATGGGGCAACTGTTCGAGGCCAGTAATCCTCTTGTTGAGGTACTTCAGCGGTCTTTCCAGCTGCTGCAGGTGCCTAGTCAGATTCATCGCAAGTGTGTTGTGGTACGCTCTGACGGGTCTGATGCCTGATGAGTAGAGGAAACCTCCTTTGACCTACATGCAAAGACCTTGGCAGTTTGTGGGAACACATAGCATGATTGTCTGACCACTTTGTGAATGTGTTTCTGGAAGTAGAGATGACTATTCACATGTGTCCATAGATCCCTTATTATCACCTCCATATTTAGGGTGTTAGTACCTATGTGGCATTTGTATGACTATAGCTCGAAGCCATAATTTTGACACATCTGTCTGACTGAGACCCTTTTTAAGGATGTCTCGGTTGTCCCAAACATCGATTATGACAACTTTTTTGCAGTCATCCACAAACTTTCCTAAACATAGCCCTTGTGTGTTTGACCATTTCTGAAAAGTATACACCACACAGGAGGGGTCCCAGGACTGAGCCATGTGGACAGCAGTTGTAACCAGCTTGAACAGACCACCACAATTCTTACCTTGTGTGATCTATCTGTGCCCCAGTTAGCAATCCATCAGATGACATACATATTTATGCGCAGGTTGTTGATTTTGTGGATACGACATGTGTCTGGGATGTTGGAAAAGGGCTTTTCAAGGTCTATGTGGGACGTGTGTAGCTCATTTCACTGATGTATGTCCTGGGTGAATGCCTTGAAAACAGTCTAGCAGGTTTAGGAACCATGATCTGCCCCTGACCAAACCAAAATTGGTAGGTTTGGTTGTTTGTAGGCTCCCAATAGCTCTGTTTAGGAGTTTCATCATGATGGACTCCATGGCCTTGCAGATCAGGCTTAATAGGCTTATAAGACAATAGTTCCCATGGTCTGTTGTGCACCAACACTTGAAGTGTGCCAGACGTTGCTGTAACACATTCAACAGTTTCATATCCTGTACAGTAGGTGAGACTCAACAGACTGTTCAGGTGCAGGGTCCGTTTGTTCTGGAGTTCACTTATGACACAGCTAGGGAAACAATGTAATCCCATAGACGCCGTGTTTTCAGGTTTGGTAGGAGCTGTTTACCCATTCTATATGTGATATCTGTGCTTTCACAATCTCCAGGTATGATAGGGCCTTTTGTCAGTGAGAGGGGGGTATGTGTGTATAAGCCTGTCTGACAGGATGTTGGCAATGTCAGTCATTTACAGTTTGCACTGACTCAGGACATATACGAATGTACATTGCTATTTATGACATAGTGGAGGGAAGCGTCATGGTTCTCTATGGACTCCTTCACAGATTATTTTGCCAGAACATGGACTGGATAATGTTTGGAGTGCACATTGTTTATTCATGATACTGATTGCAGGTTTATCGATCTTCTTTGCTTGTTCACTTTCTGTGAACAACTTAAGTACTTGTGGTACATAGTTTGATTATGACAGGGTTCCAATATACTATATGTGTCTGTTTTCATATAACTGTGTGCACAAGGCAGGATTGAATAGTGACAGGTTCCGGGGGTAAAATATATGCAACTGCCAGATGTGTGGCCCACTGCTGTACTCAGACATGGCCTAAGTGTGTGAGCATGCACAGTATGACCTTTCAGTATGTTGCTGACTGACATTTGCTAAATTTGAAGTGTGTGAGCATGCCCAGTATGGACATATATACTATGTGTGTGTGAATAACCAAGTTGGTTTTTACTTCAGGGCTCACCTTTGTGTTGTACATCGACAGGAAGTATGCTGTGCCTGCAGGGCTTCCATGAGTCACTTCGCATAGACTTAAACATTTCTAAATATAGGGGGGACAGCTATTTGTACATTTCTACCCGGGGGGGCACACCCGATTGTTACTGTGGGTGTACATAGGATGAGAGGTTCACCTGACACACACACATTTACTAAGCCTGCACTGCTATGTCAGGTACTCCATTTCAGTCTGTACTGTTGCCTATCGTACTGGCTTGAGGCATACTACTGTACTACAGATCTTGGCTTCCAATTTCATGTATATTAGTTTGTGACTTCATAGCCTACCCAACCCACATCACACTGCCTGGCCTGCTGTTATCTGTCTAAATAGGCAATTGTGCTTAAATATGCTAAACAATGGTAAAATGTGCTTAGCACTGCTTTATATTGCTTAAAATAGGGCAATCATGCCTCAGGTGGTGCTGCAGGGATGCCTGTGTCGGATGCACATAGTACACTCCCTATACATGTTTGAAATCCCAAAGTCCTGGTCCGGCGTCAGTTGTCGCCTCTTCCGTAACGACAGTGCGACAGGGGGTATAAGAGAGACAGCCGACGCCATTTTCTTCAGTTTTTCTTGCCCCAGATGTCAGGTGCCCCCAACTAGGAAGGCAATTCAATAGTTATGCAACAATACCTTAGTAGATAAGCAATAGTACTAGCTGTAAGCAAATACACCATATAGACATGCATCCAATAGAATGATGTACATGGAGTTGTAACTAACACCCTGGTATGTAGAGGGGATGGAGGGAGGGGAACCTGGACTGCAGCAGTATAACCACTCGAACATCTACATTTATGGTAGGTACAAAACTGTACTATGTTCATCGTGCTATACTGCTGCAGTCATCACACTTGGGTGAATCCCAAAGCTATGGAAGGGTGGCTAGTACTAAACTGGGTTAGGTGATGCTAAGATGCCCTGCAGAACTGCAGTGGCAAAACCAGCTCTGGTTTGAGTATAATGGAAGGTGGTAGTGCTTGGTAAAGGTGTGCACTGAACTCGAAGTAGCTGCCTCCAGAATGTCTTTGGTTGGATCCCCTCTGAGAAAGGCTGCTGAGGTTGCAGTAGCCCTGGTAGAATGGGATCTAATACTGACAGGCACTGCCTTCCCATGGTGCGAGTAGCAAAAGCGGATACAATGTGCTATCCCCATTTGGAGATGGTCTGTTTTGAAATAGCCTTTCCTTGTGAACCAACAGCATATGATACAAAAAGTTGGTCAGTTTTTCTGAAGATCTTTGTCTTATCTAAATAGTAACGTAGCTGTCTGTGAATGTCCAAAGAGTGAAGGAGCCTTTCTCCTTTATTCTGTGGGTTAGGATAAAAGGTGGGTAAATGAATGGTCTGATTCAAAGCCACACTGGATACTACCTTGGACATGAAGGTAGGGTTAGTTCGTAAAGAGACTCTGTCCTGATGGAAAATGATGAAAGGTTCCACTGCCATTAAGTGCCTGTAGTTCTGTGACCCTGCGTGCTGAGGTAATAGCCAGTAACAAGGCTGTTTTCCAAGACAAGTATTGTAGTTCTGCTGAGAAGGCTGGTTCGAAAGGAGGTAGAGTTAACTTTTCTAAAACGAAGTTCAGGTCCCAAGTTGGTGTTGGTGGTTTTCTGGGGGGGGGGGTCTTATATTCTTAGCCCCTCTGAGAAACTGCCTAAGTAAAGGGTGTGAGAAAATTGGGGGATCCGTATTATAGTGAGCTGAAATGGCTGAAGCATGGATCTTAATGGAGGAGAAGGAAAGGCCTTTGTGTAGCATCTCAGTTAGGTATTGCAGTATATGAGGAATGTTTGGTGTCCAAGGATTTTGACCTTTAGCCTTTTGCCATGCACAAAATCTTTTCCATTTGTCTGAGAAAGTCTTCCTGGTGCTGGGCCTCCTGGCCTCCATAATTACATTCAGGACGTCCTTCGAGAGAAGTGTTGATTGATAATTTAAGGAATTCTCCATGCAGCTAAATTTAAAGTTCTGAGCTGGCTGTGACGGGTTTGATAGTTTTTCTGAGTCAACAGTAGTGGGAATTGAGGCAAGATCCATGGAGGGCTGTGAGTCAAGTTCCTTAGTAATGGGTACCAGTGCTGGCGTGGCCAGTCCGGAGCAATGAGGATCATTTGTGGTCTCTCTGATCTGACCTTCAATAACACCTTGGTCAATAGAGGTAGTGGAGGGAAGACAGACTGTCAGTGTTGTTCAACTGAATGATAGAGCGTCCACTTTCCAGGCTAGGGAGTGATAAGTCCTTGTGCAGAATTTCTGTAATTGGCAATTGTTGGGGGAGGCAAATAGATCTATGTCTGGACATCTCCATCTTTGAGTTATCATTGAAAATACTTGTGGGTGTAGTCTCCACTTGTCAGGGTCTACCATATTTCTGCTTAATTCGTCTGCCAATATGTTTTCCTTTCCTGGCAGGAATTGTGCTTTGTAGGTCAAAGCTGTGTTCCATAAGGTCATAGCCTGTCTGCATAAAGGGTAGGAGTGTGTTCCTCCCTGTTTGTTTATGTACCACATAACTGTGGTGGTGTCTGTCCTTATTAGAAGTTGCCCTGGATGCAAGAGGTCCTTGAAGGCTATCAGTGCATTTTGCACAGCTAGCATCTCCTTTTGGTTGATGTGAAGATGCATTTGTTTTGCAGATCATTTGCCCTGTATGCACTGTCCTGCCATGTGTGCTCCCCAGGCGTAGTCTGAAGAATCTGTTGTCATGGTTTGGTTTGCTGGAGCTAAGACGAAAGGAAGACCCTTGTTTGTTTGATATGCTTGAGCCCACCATAGGAACTCTTTTTGAAGGCAGGGAATGATAGGTATATTTGTTTCGAGGCTGTGCCTGTGTTGAGACCATACACTTTTCAGGTACCATTGTCATTTTCTCATATGCAGCTTTGCATATGGGATTAGTTGAATGCATGATGCCATGAACCCCAAAGCCTGCAGGATTTTCCTTGCAGTGAGCTGGGTAAAAGTTGCTATCTTTTTGAAGTATTAAGTCAATTGTTTTTGTTTGTCTGGCGTGAGGTAAGCCATCTGGGCCGTTGTATTTAAGCTGGCACCCAGGAATATTATTTGTTGCGAGGGTATTAGTTTTGACTTCTTTTTGTTTACTGTGTACCCTAGGCAACTGAGCAGCTGCGTTACAAAAGCCAGATGCTGTAATAGAATGTCCTTGCTGTCAGCTTGGATCAGGCATTCGTCCAGATATGGATACATCTGTATTCCTCGTTGTCTGCAATATGCAATTACTGATGCCAGGCATTTCGTAAATACTCTGGGCGCATTAGATAAGCCAAAGGGCAATGCAGAGAATTGATAATGCGGTGTACCTGCCAAAAATCTGAGGTATCTTCTGCAATCTTGTCTGATAGGGACATGCAGGTATATGCCTCTTTGAGGTCCAACGTTACCAGCCAAAACTCCTTGCCCAGCATGGGAAGGAGCTGCTGTAGTGTGAGCATTTTGAATTTGGGTACCTCCAGGTATGTGTTCAGAATTGAGAGGTCTAAGATGGGCCACCAGGCTTTGTCCTTTCTTGGGACTAGAAACAGTCGAGTAAAAACCTTGACCTTGCTCTTTTGTAGGTACCTTTTGAATTGCTTTCATATCCATGAGAGCTGAAATTTGCGTTTGAGCCTCTGTCCATTGGTTTGGAGGCAGATTTGGCATGCCTCTCATCTGAGGTAGTGTGTGGAAGTGAAATCTGTAGCCTCGGGTAATAATGTCCAGAATCCATTTGTCCTTTGTTATGATGTGCCAATTTTGTGGAAATAGAGCCAGTTTCCCTCCCAAAGGTGCTGCCAGGGCAATTTTGCTTGGCAGGCGAAGAGGGAAGTCATTGTGTTTGTTTCCTGAAGGGTTGAGATCTTTCGTCTCCACCTCTGAGTTGCTGTATGCCATTGTCTAGGCCTGAAAGAACCTTGTGGCTGGCCTCTGCCCCTTGGGCGCCTGTACCTACCTCTTTGGGGTCTGTCTGATGCAGGAAAGGACCAGTTTTTTGATGGCCAGTTTCTGCTGAAACGAGGAGGTTGTACCTGTAAAAAATTTTTAACTGTTTGCATAGATTTTGCCTTTTCTTCCATTTTCTTCAAAACTTCCTCTGCTTTGACACCAAATAACACATCTTTCTGCAATGGGGCATCCAATAACTTTGCTTTGACATGTTCTGGTAAGGCTCGTTCTTTAAGCCAAGCATGTCTACGTATGACGGACCCTGTGACAGCTGCTCTACATGAGGCTTCCAATGAATCAAAACCACACTGTAAGGTATGTTTTCCCACCTGTTCTGCTGCATGCAGCAAATCCTGCATCTCTTTCAAATCTAGTTGATCTGTCTGAGGGATCAGCTTCTGCTTTAACTGTGTAATCAAATACTGTTGGTATTTTAGCATGTGGAATTGGCAGTTTAGTGCCCTCATGGCCAAAGTGGCAGACGTACACACTTTCTTCCCCCATCTTTCTAATGCTCTGGAATCTCTTTCAGAAGGAAGTGGATTCTTAGCAGTAGAGGCCTTAACCCCTTTGGGACCCTGGGAAATGGTCTTGGGGTCTGCATTAGGGCTTTTGTATAGAAACTTATGAGTATCAGGAATTCGGTAGTATCTGTCTGGTTTAGCTGGTGCTGGAGGTAAGGAATCTGGGTTTAAACTGGATTCAGGGAAAACATCATCCAAAATGTCTAAAACTGGAGGGACTGCATGGGGTCTATGCTGTGGAAGAAGAAAAAACTCACGGAGTCTTTTCTTGGAGTCAGAGCAATCTTGGCCTTCCCGGTGGAAGTGTTCCCTCATGTTGTGTAAATTTTCCCCAAAAGAGTAGTCTTCAGGGGGGGAGACAGAGGGAATAGACTCTTCAGCATCTGAGTCTTCATAAGGAGGAAAGGAGTAATCCTGGCTGTCAGAGATGCCTGAGGAAGTGGATGCTTGGTCAGAGGAAGGATAATCTTTCTCCAGTCTAGGCCTTTTGTCAGTTGGGGGTTGGGATCCCCTGATAAGGGTAATTAAATCCTCGGCCATCTTAAGCATCTGTTTTTTAGGCATAGGGGCCTGTGGGGGTGTGTGTGGCCCCGTTTTTCTAACTTTCAAGGGGGCTTTGAGCTTAGCATGAGATTTGGCAGAGGCAGTTGTCAGTCTGAAAACACCCTCCGAGACCGAAGGCCTATCCAAAATTTCCGGAGCCCCGTCGGGGCTGGAGTCCGAGGAGTGAGGTAGAACCGGATCCTGAGGCCCAACTGTTTCGGTTTGGGATGCCGTCAGAAATTCTGAATCAGCGGTAGTCAGGGACTGCAAAGGCGCCTCGCTGAAAACCGGAGGACCGGCGTCAGGCCTTGCTGTGGCCTCGGCATCTGGTCTTGGCTGCCGGTCCTTATCTTTGCGTTATTTTAATCATTGCTGATGTCGGTTGCTCCGACGGCATGCTATAGTTAAATTTTCTGCCAAAATAATGCTGGGCGAATTCTGCCCGACGCTTAATTGTACGTTTGTTGAACCTAGCACAAAACCGACAACCAGAGACGTCGTGGTCTGGGCCTAGGCAAGGAATACAATAAGAATGAAAATCCTTATGAGGTATTTGCTTCCCACAAGAAATACAATTATTAACTTTGTCTGACATCGGTCTGAGGCAAGAAAAGTTTCCCCAACGGGGTACTTGGCTTTAGAGAAGACTTCGGGCTGAAACTCTATTCGAAAATTTTAGGAGCTGGCCGACCGGCACTTGCGAACTGCTTCTGCTTCGGGCACCCCGCAGCAAGAAAGACTGAAGAAAATGGCGTTGGCTGTCTTTTATACCCCTGTTGCACTGACGTCAGGGAAGAGGCGACAACAACCGATGCCGGACCAGGACTTTGGGATTCGGCCGACTGCGGGACTGCCCGACGACAGGATAACCCTATTGTGATGACTGCAGCAGTATAGCACGATGAACATTTGGTGCAGTACCCTGGATGCTGATGCCTGTGAAACCCCCATCATATCACCAGTTGGTCTCTGGAAGGTACCTGTAGCTAGTATTCGTAGGCCAACACATACCTTGGTATCCACTGGGATGGGTTCCCCCCTGTTGGTTGTGTGTGTGAGGTGTGGCCGGCACAGCTCAACAATTTGCTGCAGGAGGTCTCTGCCCACTCTCTATAGCGCTCCACTATCTCCAGCTCATGTAGCCCCTGGTAGGTTACCCTGGGTCTTGTACACTCTTCTCCATCTCCTCACTGTGGGTTGCTCTGCAGCATTCACATCATCACACCCTCAGCACCTTGCACATGTTGATTTATGATAGCAATAGCATCCCCTAACATTTTGTCCGACTTAAGCTTTTTAGGTTTTCACTCTTTGTATACTGCAGTGTTGCAGAGTTCTTGGGGAAAAAAACAAGGTAGACTGCTGTTTGCAGAGTTTAAATGGCTGGGCTAGTCTACTGCTGTGTAATTGGCTGGTTCTGATATATTTCACCTGGCAGCTCTGCTAGTTCTCCTTGGTTAACTTCCTACTACTTCTTTTCCTTCCTTTTTCCCTTTCTGTTTCCACAAGGGGCAGCGCCACACAAACACGCGCACATGCCGTGTGCACGTTTGTAAGAAATTTCAGATATATCCACGGCGTACACCTTTGGTTTCTTGTTTTCAGCTAGGACAACTGTAGACATGCCTCTTGCAATCATGAGCAACTCAGGGCAAACACAAGCCACTGTGCTCCAATCAGCTTACAGTCTTTCAGACATACCCCCTCATGATGTCACCTATCTTCTACTCTACTACTCCCCTACTCCTACACTTACACTCTAGGAACATGGATCACATGCCGGGGAAAATTGGGATTCACTATCCTTATCCTCATTTGCATAGGATTGCCTACTAATGCTTGGTTACATCTCTCGCACTGAGCTTCCCCCCCCTTAGCAACCACTACTCGGTGGCCATGTTGTTTTCAGCCTGCCATTCACCTACATGGCAGAACAAGCTTATTAGTGAAAATGCCCATTTGTGGCTATTTTTCACTTTTTTTCATTTTATTTAAAGCGCAGCACATTTGCGCGCCACTGCGCTTAAACATCGGCGATCGGGAAAAAAAATGGATTTTAAGAATTTACAACATTTTTAAATGCCAATGGCCTTATATTTGGCCATTGGCATGCTTCCTCAACTAGATGCAGCCTTTATTCGAAGCTGTCATAGCTCCGTTTAGCAGAATGGTACTTCGTTACCAATGGAGTACATTTCTGCAAATAACACTACTCTTACACGGACAGGTTAGCGTTTCCTGGATCGCAGATTTACCTCATTTGCATAGCTTTCAGCAGCAAATGAGGTAATTTGCATACCATAACACTGTCCGTGCAAGAGTAGCTTTAGAAGCTGTCATGCACTCCCCTGACTGCTATTGCTGAATCGCTCAGCAGACTATTGCCTGGCTGCCATCTTACACTACTCTTACACTCCATGCAAGCCTTCATGAATCCAGCCCTGTGTATGTACATCATTATTAAATATTTGCTAAAGAATGCTGATATTAAGCATATTTTTTACCTTTTTGGTACAACAAATGACAATATCTTGGTGAATACACTACGCATGAATGTCAGCTTTAAAACAATGCCTTAACCATTACTGTGTGATGCTCCATTACAGAGATATTCACAGAAATATGATTATGTTTCTCATAATTGATAAATAAAGCATAATATCTCATCATCTGTAACAGAAAGACTACATATCAAGTTGCGTGGCTCAATGTCGGCTTCAAAATGTAGCATCATTTGTGTAGTCACCATGCTCCCTTGCAAAGATATGGGCATAATAATAAGAAATATTGCAAATGTATAATTTTCATAATCCTACAAGACTAAACAAATTGTGATATCTGTGCATGTGTACAGCATACAGACAGTTCTTTTACCATGTTGTAAGGAGTAATACTGTCTTCAAAATGAGGCATTACTTGGGACATTGACATGCTCCCTTGCAAAGTTATTTGCCAAAATATGTAAAAAATCATAACTTCCAAAAACTAAGTCCTAAACAAACTTTGATATATGTACATGTGTACAGCATAGACCGTTCTTTTATCATGTTGCAACTACTAACATTGTCTTCAAAATGAGGAATTACTAAAGCACACTGACATGCTCCTGTGCAAAGTTACTTACGAAAATATGAAAAAAATTCATAATTTTCATAACCTAAGTCCTAAACAAACTGTGATATCTGTATATGTGTACAGCATACAGACAGTTATTTTATCATATTGTAAGGACTAACATGGTCTTCAAAATGAGGCGTCACTTGGCACAATTACATGCACCCTAGCAAAGTTATTTACCAAAATATTAAAAATCAATTTCCATAATCGAAGTCCTAAACAAAATTACATTTGTACATGTGTCCAGCATACACAGTTCTTTTTCCATCCTGTAACTACTAATACTGCCTACAAAATGAGGTATTACTTACCCTGATGACATGCTCCCCGATATCTGGACATGTGTATGGCATACAGATACAGTTTTTATATCTTGCAAGTACTAATACGGTCTTCAAAATGAGCTCCTACTTAGCATGCTGACATGTTCCCTGACAAAGTTATCACAATTCTCATAACTGAAGTCCTAAACAAAATGTGATATCTGTACATTTGTCCAGCATAGTCTTTTTCCATCCTGTAACTACTAATACTGTCTTCAAAATGAGGTATTACTTAACCTGTTGACCTGTTCCCTGACAAAGTTATTTAGCAAAATAGAAAAAGAAATCACAACACTCAACCACAATTGTAACCAAGCTGTGATATGTGTACACCATACAAAGTTTTTTTCATCTTGTAAGTACTAAAACTGTCTTCAAGATGACAAGTTCCAGACTTTTAGAACTAAATATGAAAAAGATCTGTAGCACTCAAACATATGGAGTGTCCCACACCTCTGCTTGCAATAGGACAATGACTTTTAGCAACGTGAATAGTGACAGCTGCCAATGATTTTACCTGACAAGTGCTAATGACTCAGCATTACTTACCATACTGATCCTACTTGGTCATGGCTGTTTTCCATTCATTTTCACTAGCTGCATGTTATCAATTTATCATACATAGCTGTCATCAAGCCATTGTGGAGGTCAGTCAACAATGCAATACCATCATCAGTTAGGTGAACGCCATCGCTCCTGAAAAGCTGAACATCTTTAAGGATGATGCTGTCAAGGCAGATTGTTGATCCACCAACCCTGTGCATCAAGCCATGCATGAACCCATTCTGTCCATGTCTGGCCTTGTGCGCTGCCCACTGACCGTTTGCTGTTTTCCATATCTGGTGAGGAATTATGTCAGACCACACAATGACATGGCCACCATGACTGCAGGTGTTCAAAAATTGTTTTGATTTGAAACCGTAGTCTTCAGAGTGGGTGAGTGATGACAGCATTCCCTCCTATGTGCAACACGAGAATGTCAGGCTCAGGGTAGATGGAAAGTACAGTTGTGTATACTTACCATAAATGTAGGTGACCGTGTGTATTCACTGTTGCAGTCATCACACTTGGGTTATCTGCCTGGAGGGAGCCCTCAGTCGGCCTGAATACCAGAGACTTAGTATTTCTGTGTTGGCTGCTGTCGCTCCAGGACTGATGTCAGGGGTATAAAAACAGGTAGCAGATGCCATTATATCAGTTTTTCCTGCCCCAAATGTCAGGAGCCCCCCAAATAGGGAGATAAGTTATGTTGGGGAGAACACCACCAGTAAAAAGTAAATACCAATACCAATACCCATACCCCAGAAAGGGGCGAGTAATAGGCATAGAGAGGAGAGAGAGAGAGAGAGAAGCAAGGGGGCTGGAGGGAGGGAAACCAGGACTGCAACAGTGAATACACTGTAACATCTACATTTATGGCAAGTGCACACAACTGTACTATGTTCTTAGTGTTTCACTGTTGCAGTCATCACACTTGGGTAGATTCACAAAGCTGAAGAAGGATGGAGGCAGTCAAGAAGAGTTTGGGCTGGCTAGTATGCCTTGCAGGACTGCTGTAGCAAAGCCCCCCTGGATTTGGAAAAGGTAGGCAGTGGCAATGCTTGGTGAAGGTGTATACAGAACTCCAGGTAGCAGCTTCCAGGATGTCCCTGGTAGGGACTCCCCCGAGGAATGCTGTAGAGGCAGAAGTTGCCCTAGTGGAATGTGTTCTGACCCCCTGCAGGGCTGGTTTCCCATGGTGCTTGTAGCATGAATGGATGCAGTGTGCTATCCATTTGGAAATTGTCTGTTTAGAAATGGCCTTGCCCTCTGCCCCTGGTGCAAAGCTGACTAGTAACTGGTCAGATTTCCTGAAGGGATTAGTCCTATCAAGGAAGAATCCGAGCTGTTTGTGCACGTCCAAGGAGTGCAGGATCCTTTCCCTTTATTTTGAGGATTATGGAAGAAGGTTGGCAAATGGAAAGATTGGTTGAGCGCGACACTGGACACCACTTTAGGCATAAAGGAAGGGTTAGTCCTGAGGGAAACCCTGTCAGCACGGAAAATAATGAAGGGTTCCACAGCCATGAATGCTTGTAGCTCAGACACTCTTCTAGCTGAAGTGATGGCCAGAAGCAAGGCTGTTTTCCAAGAGAGGAACTTTAACTCTGCTGACACTGCAAGCACAAAGGGGGGAAGCGTGAGCTTTTCCAGTACAAAGTTAAGGTTCCAAGCAAGGGTGGGTGGCCTCCTTGCTGGCCTTAAGTTGTTTGTCCCTCTCAGGAACTGTTTGATAAGAGGGTGAGAGAAGAGAGGTGGGCTCAGTGTTGTAATGAGCTGAAATGCCAGAGGCATGGATCTTAACGAAGAAGGATAGGCCTCTGTGGAGTAGATCTGCCACGTAATCCAGGATTCAAGTCAGGGAGGGCAGGTTTGTGTCCTGTCCTTTAGGCTGAATCCAGGAGTAGTACCTTTTCCACTTATCGGCATAGAATTTCCTTGTACGGGGTCTTCTGGCTTCAAGAATGACGTCCAGCACCTGCTTGCTTTGGCTGGTTACTGGGGGAGAATTCCTGGAATAAGCCAGGCTGCAAGATTTAGGGTTTGCAGTTACAGATGCAAGATCTGTCCCCCACTGCTGAGAGAGCAGGGTTGGGTTCTGGTGTAGGTGCCAATGTGGCACCGGTGACCAGCTGCACAGGAGCAGGTACCAGTGCCGGCATGGCCAGTTCAGGGCAATCAGAATTGTCCTTGGTCTGTCCCGTCTCATCTGAGCAATACTCTTGAGAGAAGGAGCAGAGGGGGAAAAGGCATAGATTGAGAGAAGGAGCAGAGGGGGAAAAGGCATAGATTGAGAGATTCACCCACTGGAAGGATACGGCATCCACTTTCCAGGCCCGGCTGTGAGGAGTCCTGGTGCAGAATTTGTTGAGCTGGTGATTACAGGGGGAGGCAAACAGATACACCTCTGGGGTCCCCCATTTCTGAATCAGAAGGTTGAAGTTACTGGGCTGTAATTGTCACTCGTGTGGGTCTAGGAGATTTCTGCTTAAGTCGTCTGCCAGTGAGTTTTGTTTACCTGGCAGGAATTGAGGTTGCAAATGGACCTGCATGTCCAAGGCAGTGTTCCACATGGCCATGGCTAATCTGCAGAATGGTTAAGAGTGTGTTCCCCATGTACCACATAACTGTGGTGTTGTCCGTTTTTATTAGCAGGTGTCCTGGTGAGAGTAGGGATCTGAATGCTGTCAGAGCGTGCTGCAGCTAGCACCTCTTCTTGGTTGATGTGCAGATGAATTTGACTTGGGCTTCAGCGGCCCTGAATGCACTTGTTATCCATTTGTGCCCCCCAGGCATAGTCTGATGCTTCTGTGGACAGGGTCTGGGTGGCGAGGGGTTGAGTAAAGGGCAGTCCTTTGTTGTGGTTGCATGCTGATGCCCACCAAAGAAACTCTGTCAATAGACAGGGTATGATAGGAATGACAGTTTCCAGGTCCTGAGAATGTTGGCACCAAAGACTCAAGTACCACTGAAGTTTCCTCATATGCAGTCTGGCATATGGAATTAGTAGGATGCATGAGGCCATGAACTCTAGGGCCTGCAAGATTTTCCTTGCGGATAGCTGGGTTCTGGTGGACATTTGAGTAAAACAGCGTCAGTCAGATAGTTTTTTTTTTTTTCCTGGAGTGAGGAATGCCATCTGGGATGCTGTGTCCAAGCTTGCTCCCAGGAATACAATCTTTTGACTGGGGGCAAAAGTTTTGAGTTCTTTTTGTTGATGGTGTACCCCAGGGAGGTTTTTTTTTTTTTTTTTTTTTTTTTTTTACAAATGTCAGGTGCTACAACAGCATTTCCTGACTGTCTGCCTGAATCAGGCAGTCGTCCAAGTATGGGTAAATTTAAATATTTCTCTGTCTGCAGTAAGCAACGGCTGGAGCCAGGCATTTTGTGAATACTCTGGGAGCAGTGGATAAGCCAAAGGGAAGTGCAGAGAACCGATAATGCATAGATCCTGCTCTGAATAGATACTTCCTGCACGAATCCCTTTGCAAATAGACTTTTTTAAGTCGAGGGTGACTAACCAGGCATCCTTGGCTAGCATAGGTAGAAGCTGCTGCAGGGTGAGCATTCTGAATTTTGGTACCACCAGGAAGGTGTTGAGAATTGACAGATCTAGGATTGGGCTCCAAGTGCTCTCTTTTCTGGGTACCAGAAGAGTCTGGAATAGAATCCTTGGCCTGTCTGTTCCAGAGGAACAGGCTGAATTGCTTTTATAGAAAGCAGGGACTGAACTTGATTTTGTGCCTCTGCCCACTGGTTTGGAGGAAGGCCTGGGAACCTGTTTGGGGCTGGCAGTGAGTGGAAGTAAAATTTGTGCCCCTGGGATACAATATTGAGGACCCATCAGTCTTTGGTGATGGATATCCAGTTTTTTTGCATGAAGGGCAAGTTTTCCTCCTAGGGGCACAAGTAATTGGGCAGAGGTGGGGAGTGGAGTTGAGAAGTCATTAGGAATTCTTTCCGTAAGGGGGTGGCTTAGCACTCCCTGCTTTGGAGGTGGAGGCACTCCATTGTTAAGATCTCTGCATACCCAGAGACTGTAGTCTGTGTGGTCTGTTACCCCTGGGTCTGGTTTGAGATGGCCTTGAGGGGACTGGAAAGGACCAATGTTTTGAGGGGCAATACCTACTGAATCTAGGAGGCTACTTGCAAGAATTCTTTAATGGTCTGCATAGATTTAAGTTTTTCTTCCAACTTTTTAAGAACCTCTTCTGCTTTGGTGCCAAACAGATCGTCCTTGTGTAAAGGGGCGAATAATAATGGATATGACATGGTTTGGCAAGGTCTGTTCCTTAAGCTAAGCATGCCTTCTCAATACAGAACCAGTGACTGCTGCCCTGTAAGATGCTTCTAGGGCGTCAAAACCACACTGCAATGTATGCTTGCTGACTTGGCTTGCAGAATGCATAAGCTCTTGCAATTCTTTGTTTTCTGCAGTCTGTAAAGGTTGCTATTTTTTGCTTAATAAGTTCCATAATATGTTGCTGATACTTCAGCATGTGAAACTGACAATTCAGAGCCCAAATAGCGAGAGTCGCAGAGGTATATACTTTCTTACCCCATCTGTCCAAAGCTCTGGAATCCCTGTCCGAAGGGGTGGGATTCTTAGCTGTAGTAACTTTGATACCTTTAGGCCCCTGGGAAATTATCTCTGGATCAGCAGTAAGATTTTTGAAAAGGAATTTGTCAGAATCAGGTACTCTCTAGTACCTGTCTGGTTTCCTAGGAGCAGGGGGTAAAGTATCAGGGGCAAGGCTGGATTCCATACGACATCAACAACTTCCAAGACTGGGGGGCTTTGCTAAAGGCCTATGTTGTAGCAAATCCAGAAATTCTCTGAGTCTTTTTGAACCGAGGATAGTCTTGGAATTTCCAATGGAAATGCTCTCTTAAGGTATGTAAGGTTTCACCAAAAGAAAAATCCTCTGGAGGAGAGGCAGAAGGAATGGATTCCTAGAATCCTCATAAGCAGATAAGAGCATGTCTTCATAATCAGATATCTCAGAGTCTTTGGATTCTTGGTCTGCTGAAGCTGCAGGGGACTGATCTTTTTTTTCTCTTAGCAGGGAAGGCTGGCTTCCCCTAATCAGTATAATAAGGTCTTCTGCCATTTTAAGCATTTGATGTTGTGGCAAGGAAGCAGGTGCATGCGCTTTGGTCGTCTGTTTTCTAGGCATAGCTCATACTCTTGGCCTTAGAAACTCAGTAGTTTTAGATGAAACGGAAGATGCGAAAGAGGTCGTCTGCTTGTGTCGAACATTGGTAGTGCGAAGGACTTCCTCAGAAGCCAGTGCCTGCTCAGCGGCTACGGACCCATCCAAGGTAGAGACACCTGCAGGTCCATAGTCGAAGAGTCTAGCGGCATAGAGGCCTGCGAATCCATGGAAGCAGGCATCAGGGGCTGAGAAATCGCATCACTGAGTACTGGCGAAATGGCGACTAGCTTAACGGAAGCATTGTAGGCAGTTTTAGACCTATGCGGTCTGTCTCTTGTCTTTATCCTTACTTTTTTTTGGAATATCGATAGTCGGGTGGCTTACTGAAGCCATTTTGGAAAATACAGAACAAAAGTATTTAGTGACAATAAGGGCCCAACGACGAATGGTTCGGGCATTGAACAAGGCACAAAACCGACAACGAGGTACTTCGATCTGGGCCTAAACAGGTGACGCAGTAAAAATGAAAATCTCAGTGTGGTATTTGCTTTCCGCAGGCAAGACAATTATTAACTTTTTCTGACATCGGTTAGAGTAAGAAAAAAGGATCCCCAATGGGATACTTAGCTTTAGAAGACTTCAGGAAGATTCAATTCGTAAATAAAAAACTCAGGTAGTGGCCGACCGGCACTCGTGCGAACTGCTTCTGCTTCAGGCTCTTCAGCAAGAAAAACTGATGTAATGGCATCGGCTGCCTGTTTTTATACTCCTGACAACCTGACGCCAGTCCTGGAGCGACAGCAACTGACGGAGAAATACTAAGTCTCTGATATTCGGGTCGACTGAGGACTACCTGCAGGCAGATAACCCACGTGTGATGACTGCAACAGTGAAACACGAAGAACATCACTTCTCTAAGAGTCCGCTTCAATGCATACTACTTCTTGCAATACAGTATACCTTCACACTAGATGTGGGGAAGCTCAAGCTTTAGTGGTTTTCACTTCCCGAGGCATGGCTGGCAGCCCAGTGAATGTAGAAATGGCCACACACCCACACTCTCACTTGTCATTCTCCTGCTTGTGAAGCCATACCACTGTCACAAGGTGGGCACACCTGCACAGGAAAGCAATGCAAACAGGTTACTACTGATGTCTGAGAGATGCACTGGAACACTACATATATATGTACATCATATGCATTACCTGGTTAGCCCATCCAAATCTTCACTCCTATACACAAGGGCATTATTCTTTTGATGAGGTACATAACTGGTGATGATGATGTATGAGGTACATACCTACCACTCTTGACACAATGAATTATGTTGTAGAGGGACATACCTGCCAGCTCTGAAAATACCAAATTACATACAATGACTGACAAGGGGGCACAAAAAGGGCACATGTACAGAGAAACAGCAGGATGACGACCGACACTCCACTAATATGCAGAGGACAGGAATGGGGCTTCAGCTGGTGGCTGTCTGAAGTGTCACATACCTGTGCTGGCTACCCACTCAGACTGCTGGTAGCAGCAATGACTCCTGATTGCATGCAATGCCAGCACTCTGCCTTACCTCTGCTTTTTTCATTTACATAAATCCTTTCGGTAATGGCCACAAGGAGTCAAAGGAGGGAGCTAATGTAAAGCCTCTTGCCTTGACCTACATACATTTACTACACTAGAAGGGTGGGAGACTGTGTGGACAGCTAAACCAAGACATGTGAAAAGACAAAGACTGACCAAGGCTTTGCTTTTTGCATGTGTCCTTTCCGGGAGGGAAACAGTGCAGCACAGTGGCACCCCTGAGGCCATGCTTACCTGGGAAAGCAGCAGTGTGGAACTGAGCTGAAGAGTCTTCAAGTTCCCACCTGCCATCCAGGTCTATCTTAAGATCCATGGTGGTGGGTACAACACCCACTGATGCACCCAGAAGCAAAAGGGCTGGAATTTCTGGCAAGTACTGGTTATGTACTACATCTGACAACAATCTCCCGTATTCTCCTTATGTTTGGCCTATGGGGTAGGGTTGAAAGACGCAAGCCTTTTCTTACACAGAAAAACATCCAGGACCAGCTAAAATTTGCAAAACAATACATCAACTTCCCAAAAGCATGTGGAAAAATGTGTTATGGTCCGATGAGACCAAGGTTGAACTTTTCAGCCACAATTCCAAAAGGTACACTTGCTGCAAAAACAGAGATGGAACATTATGGCGAGTAAACTTCTTTATCTGATGTTGTCTGAGTATGCACAAGCACCAAAATGAAACATCTCCCCAGTGACCCCTTTCTCAGTCTGTTCTACTATGCACAAGCACAAGAATGCAACATTTCCATCGACAACTCCTTCAGCAGCCCTTCCAAGTATGCACAAGAAACATGAAACATTCCCCCGATGACCCCTTCATTAGTATATCAGAGTATACACAAGCTCTAAAATGAAACATTTGCCATGTGACCCCTGCAGTAGTATGTCCAAGTATACACAAGCACCAAAACGAAACATTTGCTACGTGACCCCTTGAGTAGTAAGTCCAAGCATGCACAAGAACTAAAATAAAACACCTTCAGAGGCGTTAGCTGCTATTTACCATACATAAACCTTGGATTGGATATTATTAAATAACTCCTCTCACTCATTCCAATCAGGTTGCTTTCCTGATGGTCTGAGCGACCATCTACCCACATTTCTTATACAACACATATACCCAAAAAAAAAAATACTATGTTTAAACAACTCAGAAAAAAAACATAACTTTAATCTTGCTGACCTACAAAGGTGCAATTGAACTCCGCTCAAATACCTTGACCTAGATGATGCAGTGAACCACTTTAATAAATCTTTTTTAGATGCATTAAATGCACATGCCCCTGAGTAAAATCAAACTATGCCCCCTGGCTAAGCAGAGACACCAGGGCCCTTCTGCAAACTAGAGATAAAGCCTGGGAACTATGGCGCAAGACTAACAGTAGTATCTAAACAACAGTATCAAGAACTTAGAAATAAGGCAAAAAAAAACCAAAACAAAACAGGATAAAATAAATTTCTATCATAACATTCAAAACACAGATCAAAAAAACTCTCAAAATTATGGCCGGCTATAAACTCAAACCTTCATCCAGGAAAATCTACTACACCAAAGCCAAACATCCACAACAATTCCGAAAGCATAGCTACCATTTTTAACAAACATTTTACTGACTCTACAATTGCCCTTTCCAAAGCAGCAAACTCCTACTGATACCAAACCAGCCATGCAATACCTCATTCTCTTTCTCCCCAGTTCCTACAGCCACTATAAAAAAAAAAAAAAACTACTACAGAAACTAAAACCTACTACACTTGCCATAGATAACTTACCCAGTGAATACCTCAAAACTGCAGCTGAATATATAGCCTTCCCAGTATCAATCCTTATAAATAGATCCATTCTTGAAAACAAGGTCTCTCAACTGTGAAAAATTTCCCATGTATTCCCACTTTATAAAGGGGGGACCTTCCACAGAACTGACAAACTATCGGCCAATTGCTAGTCTTTCACCCCTTTTTAAGCTACTTGAAAGGTGTACTCATCTCCAAGTCATGAAATTCTTACTAAAAAAACCTTGCAAACACTCAGCATGGATTTCGCTCATCACATAGCACCACTACAGCTCTCTTATCCTTCACTAATACAGTAAACCATCGCAGCAATAACAACTTTGTATCTGCCATCTTTCTAGACTTGTCAAAAGCTTTTGATATGGTCTTCCATTTCAAACTAATAGATGTACTAACTGAACTATCCTTCTCACCATCTGCCACAGCATGTATTTATCTGGCTGTCAACAATCTGTTCTATGGCAGGGTGACCTATCTCCACGCCTTCCTTTACCTATTGGTGTCCCCAAGGATCTATCTTAGGCCCTCTCCTTTTCTCCCTCTTTACTAATAATCTACACACAGCTAACTCCACATGGTTTTATAATACAGTATGCAGATGATTCAACACTTATCTGTGCTGCCACTTCTCTATCAACTCTTCATTCTCAAACACAGGAACCTTGCACTTCTCTTGAAACATGGTTAGCCAATGCCCATCTGATCCTGAACCCAAACAAAACTAAATTATTACTCTTCCAACCTAACAAGACATCTATCTCATGCCCAACATTTAACATAATAGCGAAAGACAATACTATGATCTCCCCGGCAACCCATGCAAAGCTTCTTGGAGTGGAAATGGACAATACCCTAAAAATTTGACTTATGTCTCCCTAACTATAAAAACGTCCAAAAGAAACTTGGAAGTCTATATAGGCACAAAAGGTTCCTGACCACAATGGCCAAAATTACATTAGCACAAACCCATCTGCTCTCCACTCTTTTGCATCTGACTGCCCATATAGAACACATCATTGTACAGCTTTAAGGATACTAGACTGGCTTGAGTTTCCCAACATTATTCTTTACAACTAACTCTAACTCACAAAACTGTAACACAACCAACTAGAACTCCGGCACTACAAAATCTCATCCTTCCTTACAGTTCCAGCAGACCACTTCGCTCCAACAAGAACTTACTCACAGTCTCCAAGGCCAACAATACTGCAGGAGAATCCTTATTTCTCAACTATCTATCTTGTATACGGAACTCCCTTCCTAATTCCATTCTCTCAATCTCATCCACTAACCACTTTAAGCCATCACAAATCTTAACTAAAAAATAAGTGGCTATGTTCCTGTACTAACCCCCCCTCATGAGTGCTCTGATTCATCACAGTATACCCAAAACATATCCAACATCTCCCCCAGTGTTTAATCCTTTGTTCCTACCGACCTCTCAACCTTATATCTTGACATAAGTCATACCTACAAATAGTACTAGCTATGTTCAAAGCCTAGGTTTCGTTGTCAAGATGTAACAAATTTGTATGTTCTTATGTATACTACATTTTGTTTACTTTATACTTTTTGATTATTGTAATGCATGCACAAAAGTTTACTGTTACTCATGGAGCTTTTCTCCCTGGGTCTCTGCTGAAAAAGGACCTGTGTCCAGTCAGACTTTCCCGGTAAACAAATGTTAAATACATTAAACCATATTTGCGTTAATTATCTCTGTAAAAAATACTTCCTGCTATCACAAATAAAATTTGCAACACTAGCCCTGTCAAGTATGCACAATCACCAAAATGAAACTTGCCACGTTACCCCTTGAGTAGTATGTCCAAGTATGCATAAGAACCTTTCTAGAAGGATCCATAATGGAATGAAAGGCATTGCAACAGGGTACCTCTTAAAATGCCTGTACTGAAGCCCATGCCGGAGTTGTTAGCATGGAGAAAATGGTAACAAAACCACAAATGTCAGTGAAACAGAGTAATGCTAGCCCATCTTACAGGCCATGATATCAGCCATAATGCCAGAAGACATGCCATGACCACTTATGCCAGGAATGTCAGCATCTACAAAAATAGTGGTGACATAGTGGAAATGAGCACTGATTTAACTAAAATCAGACAGGGTGACAATGGAAAAGAGACAGCTGACGACAATAGAAAAGGTGCTGGAGACACTGGCATCTGTGGGAAAAGTGGCTCCCAAATCATGTTTTGAATCAGAGATGACCAGGGAAATGGCTTTGGACCATCTGGCCACAAGTCTCTGAATTATTTTCACCAGCTTGTTGTAATCAACTGTGGGATAAATCAGAGAGTCTCAATGAACAAGGTACTGCAGACCTAGATTGAAGAGATGGGGCTTGAACAGCTAGGATAAAAGGAGCATTGGACTCCAACAACGGACAGCATCTACTTCACTTAATCCCTTGGGAAAGGGAAGTGAAAGAGCAAGAAAAATCCAGTGGAGTGGCTATGATAACAGAAGGAGATATTCTCAGAAGAAACTCCCTTATTTAGTACAGTTTTCTTTAATATATTTTTAGCGATGGATGCTTTTTTCCATCTTCCACAGTTCAATGTAAAATTGACCCTGAAGGATACTTTTCTGAGAGCAAGACCTGTACAACCTTCCTTTGCTGACATAGTACTTTCCTTGAAACCCAGGCAAAAACAACACAAAATTATATGCCATACTCCTGAGCAGTAAACTCAAAATGTGCCTGTTAACAGATGGAATGACCCAACTTTAGGCACTTTTACTGAATAATAAAATGAACATCCATAGGAAATGGAGAGGGCCTAGGTCCAATGCAGAAGAAAAAAAAAATAAAAACAGATTCTAGATGAAATGTAATAGAAGAGAGGGTTTCTTATGATGAGAAAAAGATGAAGCAGTGAAGAAAAAAAAAAAAAAAAAAAAAAAAAAAAAAGACAAATACTTAGCAGTTATCTATATCCATATATCTATATCTAATCTATATATATATATATATATATATATATATATATATATATATATATATATATATATGTATGTATGTGTGTGTGTGTGTGTACAGATAGATAGGTATACCTCACACCATAATTACAGCATTAATATGTATTTATGTTGCTTTTACACAAATGGGAAGGGAGAGAGTGCATATACATGCCATCAGAACCAGAGCTCAAATAAGTTGCTACAGCACCTTTTAAAGCCCGCAGCCTTTGGTCAAAGGAACACAGTATTATCAAATTGTATTCTTCAGCTGGATATGAAACACGTCTGTGCAGCGTAGCATGCCAGTGGCTCTGTCGTTGGCTTTTGAAGTACCCAAGAAATTTTTAAGTAGCTGGGACCCCATTATTTCCTCATACATATGCAATTCATATAAACAAAAGACGGGAAATACATTAACATAACCCCTTTGGTTGGTCACATTCATGTATTGTGTCAGGGTATTTTACCTCCAAGTATTAAAAATCATGGCAGGGAGTTCAAAACAGAGTGCCAGTTAACTTTTCAGTAAAACACAGTTCAGATGCATGATAGGGAAACTTGATCCACTAAAGTGAAACCTGAATACTGAGCTGTAGACCTATTCAGAGCAAAGCTAGTAACACAGTTGTTCAACTTGCAAAGTCCATACAGAAACATACGGAAAATGCAATCACATCGACTCCACACAAATGGCGCTGCTAATGCAGCATTTTCAGTGCCCCTTACCAATTAAAACGTGCAATAAAGAAAACTCGATAGCTTCTACACGTTTGATATTGTTCCATTTCAATATAATTTAAAATCAAGCTTAGCATACACTAACTCAATGGCAGTGTCACATATTTAACCAAAATAGGCACTAGAGCAAAGTAGTTAGTGTGCGACTTTGCAGAGCTAGAGTAAAATAAAAACAATAATGCTTGAACGGAAGGACCAAGTGAGATTACATGATGAGACAGTGTTTGACTAAATTCTTGTACTTCGAACTTATATTTCCGTACTGACATAATAAAAACTGAATCCAACTTATTGCTCCGAAACACGGAAAAGCAACCAGAAGACTTTTTTTTATAACAGACATCTAAATATCTGCCAACCAACAAATAAATGGCATCAGACAACCATCTCACAACACTTTGGTAATAGCTTACCATAATTACCAATAAAACCAGTGGAACTTCCTGATGACTACGGCCAAACTGTGGTGATTTCTTAAGTAGTGATCTGTGCAATCTGTGCCCAGAATAAATAGAGGGATCCAGTAGCAGGTAAAATCTGCAAATATCGGCAAAAAGAAAGGAAATGCCAGCTGCTGAATCCTCTGCTTTCTAAAGAACTCTCGGAATCAGCGGTAATGGAGTAAAAGTATAAAGGAGATCCGGGGGCCAATCGTGAATTAGAGCTTCCCTGGGGACTACCCCTCTGGGGAGATCAAGACAAAATAGCTGCTGCATTTGTGGTTGAGGGGGGAAAAACAAACAAACAGCTCTATCAGTGGGGCCAACTGAGCTGCAAAGATCTGCTTCGCTACTAACTGATTTCAAGGACCACTTGTGCAGGGTCAGAACAGCCCTGCTCAGCTTGTCTGCCAGCACGTTGGATGCTCTGGGAATATATGTGTTGCCAAGAGAAAGCACCTTGAGGACATCGCCCACTCCCAGACCCTCATAGCCTCACGAAAAAGCAGATAAGAACGTGTGCCCCCTTATTTATGTACCACACAACCGTCATGTTGTCAGAGTACACCGCTATTGTTCCTAGAGGAAGGCAGTCCTGAAAGGCTTGCAACGCAAGGAGGACTGCTCTCATCTCCAGAACACTGATGTGCAGTTTTGTCTCTGACTGGGACCACGTGCCTTGGACATTCTTCCCCAGGAAGTGCCCCTCCCAGAGGGAAGCATCCGTGGACACCATGCCCACCGCCTGAACGAGAGGATGAAAAGACCTGCCCGCTAAGAGGTCTGTAGAGTGCATCCACAATGACAGATGTCAGTGGCATATTGGAGTAAGCTGAACAGGAACTGACAGAGGATAATCAAGAGCAGACCACTGAAATATCAGGGCCCACTGCAGAACTCATGTAGTACCTGGTCAGTGTAACCAGATAAATGGCTGCTGCCATGGACCCTCAGGCTCTCAGAATGAGTGATACTGGAGGATGAGTTTGCGCCAAGAGAGACTGGACGCGAGATCGGATAAGAAGCACACACCAGAGATGAAGGGCTGCAATTTCTGAGATGGTGTCCATCTGAGTGCCAATGAACTCCAGATTTTGAGATGTCAAAGAAGACTTGGCAAGATTCACTGTGCTTCCAAGCTGGTTGAAAAGAAGCAGCAGCAGCTGTGTGGTCTTTGCCAGTTAATGCTTTGTGGGAGCTGTGAGGAGCCAATCAGAGGTAGGGAAACACCTGGAATCCTTGTGGCCTGAGATTATCTGCCACCACTGCCATACACGAACACCTGCGGAGGGACTGTGGTTGAGTCCAAAGAGCAGGGCTCTGAACTGAAAGGGATTGGCTCCTATGCGAAAGTGGAGAAATCTCCTGGACCGCCTGTCTATTTTGATAGGATGGTCTGCATCCTGGAGATCACAGAGCACATCTAGTCATTCTTGTGCAGAAGAGGCACAATTGCCTGCACAGCGACCATCCGAAACTTCAACTTCTGGACCTCAGTCAATTAAATTGATTAGTGAAGAACTGGAAGCAGGTCCCCTGCTTTCTTGGGCACCAAAGAGAAGTGGAAGTAAGGTCTGGATCCTCTGCCCTGAGGGGACTTTTTTGATGGCTCTTTTTAGAATGAGTTTGGCCACCTCTAGACAGGCTCTCTCTGACTGGGTGGCATGTCAGGGAGAGGGGTCAGAAAAGGGAATATAGTAGCCCCTGGATAGGATTCTTAGCACCCACCAAACTGTTGTGATTTTTGCCCAGGCCAAAGGGTGCAAAGATAAATGGTCACTGACTGCCACCAGGGAGGGACAGTTGGGCAGCACTTCAGGAGCGCTGGAAGGGCTTTTCAGAAGGATTCTCTGGAGGCCTGGTTTTGCAGGCCTTCTCTGCCCCTACGGCAGCACTGACCATTGAACCCTCTTCTCCAGTCTCCTGAAAGAGGATTCTTCTTGAGCTTCCTGAAAGAAAGACCAAGACTTACTGAACCAAATCTTCTTAGTCCCCCATTGGGTCTTGGAAAAGGTCCTCTGGGGGGCAGGGAACTTGATCCCCATGTCAGACAGTGTCTTCCCATCTTGCTCACTGCAGGTTAACATTTCCTTTATGGTTGGTCCAAAGAGAGTTGAACCATAAAGGGAGCACTGAATGACACCTTAAAGGACTCTGCAAACCCACATAAAACAAAGCTAGGTATGACGCCTAACCGTGATGCCTGTGCCCACTGCCCATGAGGTACCTTCTACAGCGTTAGATATCAACCTCATGGATGAATTAGCTATAGATGTAACAGTGGCAAAGTTGGGAGAAACTGTCTTAAAGTCCTCTGCCGAAGCCGGTGCAAACACCCGCTTTACATATCTGTCAATTGCTCTTGATTCGCGATTGGGAGGATGGACAGATGAGCTATGTTACCAGCTCTTTATTGGTGGTGGGGGCTACCACAATCACATCAACCAAAACTGCCTTGGACCAAAAGAGGTAGTCAGAAGGGGGAATCAAAAACGTGTCTGCTCTCTTTGGCACCTGCTCCACTGTGTCGGGTTATTCCATGCCCTGATGGCAAAGAAACTGATCAATGGGTCAGCAGGGGGGACACCAAAGAGGCAGATGGGCCCATTCTGAAAGCCTCCAAAACCATGGATTCTTCAGGAAACGGGGGCTGGACAGACTAACATTAACGATTTCCAGGATATCTCCAAAGGAGACATCGGGCAGCGACCTTGGGTACCTGTCCCCTTCATCGATATCAGTGTCCTCCCTGAGAGACCCATCTGGGAGTTAAGATGTCTCCTCTTACATGTCCTCTTCCGAGGTACTACCTCCAAGGGATGTTCCAGGGAAGACCAGGAAGTGGTGGGAACCCGGACAGGGATACCCCCCCCCCCAGAGGCTAGATCAAACGGGCTGACCAGCAGCAGGATAAGAGGGTCTGCTCAAACTGTGAGGCTGGGATGGAGCCTGGCGAGCAGGGGAAGCTACTCTGGTAGCAGAGAGGTCTTTCCATCGCTTAGAATGCGGAAGGACTGGACAAAGTCCCCTCCCTTATGGACACCACCACAAGGGAGGAAGGAGCAGACCCCACCAGGACCAAGAATACTCCAGATAAGGCTGGACTGGAGCTATTGAGAGCTGAAGCACCAAGAGGCAGAGAGTATTTTGAAAGGCCTGGACCCGAACCTGTCCCCACAGACTCTAGGGCGACAAGCCGAACTGGTGGCCCCGAGGGACGGAGTACAGAACTAGCCATAGACTTTGATGGGGTAGGGACAAAGTGTGGTTCAGAAGCCCCCACCACCTCTGTGCAGCTTGCCAACTCCCTTAAGTCCAAACCCTGCCGTGTCGGATGAGAAGAAAATAAACAGGGAGCAGGAGAAGGCTCCCTAGTCTGATGGGCTGGGGAAGCCAGAAGCCCCAACTCTATTTGAGCTTTTAAGAAGGACCACATCATCCTGTCCATACGGGAAGGATGCTCCTGGAAGATTGGGAGGAAAGAGGACCTAGCTGGAGATCAATGCTGTGATCCTGAGGGTCTTCTCTGACAGTCCAGGGAACGTCTCCTTCACGGAGGTAAACAAATGCTCCCCTCCTGGAGGATATATGGGAAGGTCCTCGATAACAACAGGATCTGACACTGGTCTCAGATCTGAATGTATTGGATCAGAGAAAACAGACCGTTTCGAGGACAGGGCTCCCGGATCCCTCTGACCCAGCAGGATCAGATCCATGACAGGCCTGCTCCGACTCTGATCCAAAGGCCTCGATCTAGTGGCCTTGGATCCAAGAGTCGACTCTCTAGAGGACCTCTGATCCAAGACCTTCGGATCAGACACCACCAAGGCTGGAGTCGGGTCTAGGGACCTGGGAGCAGACAGCCTAGACTTTTTGCCCGGAACCTCCCCAGAAGAGAAGGAAGAGATTGCCTTTCTCTTGTGGTCAGAGGGGCTGGGCTTGGTCAAAGGCTCCTTGACCAAGGGTTCCCCCTGAACCATTCCTTTCAGAAGGAAGTTTATTTCGGAGCTCGACCAGGGCCCTGGGGTTGAATACGGCACAACTGCTGGATTCAACATCCATGTGGCCAGCGCCGAAGCAGAAGAGGCACTCCTTATGCGAGTCGGAGACAGGCATCTTCTGAATGCAAGAGGAGCACCATTTAAACCCTGAAGACTTCTCTGACAATGTAAAACTACAGAAACCCAAAGAAAATTTAAATTCCAAGAAAGAATTTCTTCACAGATGTAAACAATGAAAAGTGTGCTGAACAACGAATGGCTAATCACACAGAAAACAAGCTGAGACTAGAACCAGAACCAAGAGGAAAAGTAGTAAATCAAAAGGATAATCCTACTTTGTTTTGAAAGTGGCATCCCAGAGGAGCTGAGCAATCTGCGTCTGACTCGTAACGGCAGCAAACGAAGTCTGAGGGGTTAGACGGCAGCAGAGCATTAGGGAATTGGAGGAGCTTGAGCTAAGCTGTTGTGTAAGTATTGCTGGCTCAGATGCAATATTGGATCCTAGACCCATATGTGATGAATGGTGACTAGGATAACATCAGATCCTTTCTTCTAAAACTCTACTGCAATCGCTCTTGTGGGTCAATGGGCATCTTACCCAAAGCCCCTTCTCTTCTGCTTTCCCCGTGCTTTTATGAGGTAATGGTTTGGTGGGGAACAGCTACCACATCAAGCGCTGAAAAGGCTGAACCTCTCCAGCTCTGGAAAAGATGCAAGAGGGGGGACACCACTTTGCCTTTATCCTTAATGCAGGCCAAAGAAATGTCAGACACACAGATGGGAGAGGTATGTGGCTTAGTAATACAGAAATGCATACAAGGTCACTTATGTTGCATTTTAACAGAAGCAGGATAAACCATATTTAGTAGAATGTCATTACAGGATTAGTCAAACCAAGCCCACGACAAGACTTGGGAGACCACTTCTGACTACAAGAATTTGGGGTGGGGGATAAGGTGAAGGCAACCTCCAAAAGGGGAGTTATCCAAGCAAGATGAGGCTTCCAGCAACAAGTTAAAAGGGGTGCCAGGATTTGAAGAGTGCAAGTTCAGAGAAAAACAAAGAAAACCCCTTCCAACCTACCCCCAACAGTTACAATAATTTTCAAGGAAATGCCAAAAAAAACCCCAAAACAAAAAGAGCAAGAGGTCACTCCTTAGGTAGCATCTGCTCACTTAAGGCTGGGATAATTACACTAAGTGCAATGTCTGCAAGATGGAGAGCAGACTTTAAACCTTTCTTCAGTATCTACTTAATGTAGCTGGGGCAGGGATATGTGCTTGGCTTTTTCAAGCAGGGTTGAAATTTTACTCTTCATGGGGCATACACAGGAATGTGCCTACCCATAGGCAGAGGAAAGGCGCACAATTGTCAAAACAAGGGTTTGCAATGCATCAGCTACTGTGGGAGAGGGTAGGGCTAAAACGAGAACTAATCCTGATAACTGCCTCCTACAATCAGCTGTTTCACCACAAGTGCACAGGTTTGTCCATCACATAATTCTGAAAGATGACAACCAGTGGGAGAAACCAACCACCACAGCACTTAGATTTATCAACTACTTGATATTGCTCTGTAAAACTATATGTTTCAGTTACAATTTGGTGAGCAGACAGTAAAAGCACTATTTGCTGTTAGCTGAAGATATCTAAAGCTGCTGTAGGTGAGACTTAACCATGGCAGTAAAAGTTTGTTTTGCATTTTCCGGCATTTCTCCATCTCTATTGATCTCTGGAAAAAAAGCCTCTTATGCACTCCAGATAAAGACTTAGTGGGGCATGGTTTGAGAGTACACGAGGCTTTTAGTTCTTTTGGATTAGAGATCTGATAGGGAGCAGTTGCTATTAAGAGAAGAACAGCTATAGAAACCAGCAACACCTGACACGCCATGGCAGTTGGGCACAAGAATTTCATTCCCCTCCAAGGACTTGTCTTCATTTCTTCCAGCATGATCCACCACCTGGAATTAGAACAAGGACTGTGCATCTGGCTGTGCATCTAGACATTTATGTTAACTTTGCACTGAGGCTTTGACAATTTTTTTGCACTATGAATTCTTGTAATAAATTCTCAACCTAAATTTCTCTCCTGCTTCACCCTAGTAATCTGTACAGTTTAAATCGTACCAGGTGCATTTGGCTGTACTTTCAAATATTGATTTACTCATCCACAGAATTCATAATGCTTCAGCTTTCAATTTTCATGAGTTTAGTATTCAAACCATTACTAGGTTTAACAAGGATATGAAGAAGCTCTATTGAAGAGAGTGTGAAAGTGCTACACTTTTACGTTAGAGCCTTGGTTTTTGTTTATTACCTTCTCTAGAATACATAAAGAAAAATCTGACAGTTCAAAAACAGCCTCTGGTCCTGCAAAAGTCTTTGTAGTAAAATATTCCTATTCCACTAAAAATTTGGGAAATTACATTTATACAACAGCTGGTACCACTTATAGCCTCATAAAAACAGGCCCCATCCATCCCCTGATCAACTAGAAGGGAATGATTTTTAACAGGATCTCTTTCAAATGATCTTGCTCCACTCACTTTTGCAAGCCCCTTAAAAGCAGGCTTCGCAATGGTCAAGAGACTGATCATTTTTTCTTCTTTTTTAGCATGAATCAAAATAGGTTTTTAAAAATCTTGGTTTGTTTTAAAGAAAAAAAAATTAAGAGTCTCACCAAGAACCACTAAGCAGTTAAAAACTGTAGCACGCAACTGTTTTCTGCTAGAAATTATGTAATATAGGTCAGTGAGTTCAAAGCTCTGAATGACTGGTATCATCCTGATCCACCACTTAGAATTAGGAGTAGGACTGTGCATCTGGACATTCATGGTAACTTGGCACTCAGACTTTGAATCCTCTGTGCATTTGCTCACTATGAATCTTGTAAAAAAAATATCACCCCTGATTCTTCTCCTGCTTCACCCAGAAGTGAAGCTTCTTACCAGAGTTTATAACACTATACAATAAATTACAAACTCTCTGCTCCCCAAAGTTTAAAAGACTGAACTACCATGAACACCTAACATAACGTTAGAACACTAGAGCCTTTTTGGATTTCTTCCTCTAATAATTAGTAAACTTCATACTAAGCCTATCTGAATCTGTAATAAGCCTTGTACTATGAAGTTTTAGCAATGTAATTTTTAACCAAGTAGCTGGGAATTTCAGATGGGAATGAATCCAAACTGCTCATCTCCCATCTTACTTTTTTTTACTACTCTGCTTATCCACTTATCAATAACCCTCTAGAGAACTTTCATACGATGTGACAGGAGTTTGAAACCTTTGTGCTGCCTACAGTTGTGGATGTCCCCTTTGTTCTTGTACACTTGCACAAATATGCTTATTCTTCAGTCATCTGGGATGCACCTCTCTCTCTCCACACTGCTATGGAGTATCCCCAGAAGCAATTTCTCCCCATGTCAACCAGCATCTTTTATTATATTTGCTGTGACCTCTTCTGAGCCTGCTGCTTTCCCTCGACTTCACAGTGCTGTTCTTACTTATTTTATGGTGGACGACTCCTCTTCTCTACTTGTAGGCAGTGTCTGGGGCAGTACAGCTTCTGTGGGGTTTTCTTCATTCAGAAGCTGCTAGAAATGCTCCTTCCATCTGCCTTTGATGTCCTGTGGCCTGATCAGCATGTTGCTGCTCACACAACACTACTCCATGAAAGAGTCTCCAAGACTTGATTCCCTGACAATTCCTGCATTTCCACTGAAAAGGACTGTTGGTGAATGGTGTATGCACAGTCTACCATTTCTGGGCATTTGCCACCTTCCTTTCTTGTAGCACAATTGTGAAGTTGATTAGCTGTATTCCGTATACGAGCCTCAACTGTGTAGCTCTAAAATATCCCTTCAAATCAGGTAAACCTAAACCATCTTGGACTATTAGAAGGATCAACTTATCCCACTTAACTCTAGCCCTCCTTCCTTCCCAGATAAATTCCTCCAATTCCTTATCAACCTGAGAAGAATTTGTGGACAATAATAAAATGCATGTCTGACCCATATAAAAAACAAATGATTAAAAACATCTTCACTGCTTGTATTTTACTGTCCATACATAAAAGAGTTTAGTCTCTTTGTACATATCCTTAGCTGGCCTAACGAAAGTCATTTTAATCCATACTCCTAAATACTTCACCTTATGTCCCCATAAATATGGATACTGCCAAACCAATTTGTGTGTGGCTACATAATTTACAAATCTAGCTTTTGTTTTATCTTCATTAATTTTATATCCCAAAATACTTGAAGCCATCTCAAGATATTCCACCAACACTGAGATTGCCTTTTCTGGATTTATCAGGTACAAAATATCTGCAAATAAAGCCAACTTTTCTTGACCACAGTACCAATTACATCCTTGAACTTAGAGTCCCTTATTTTCTTTGCCAATGGCTCTACATATAAAGCGAATAAATGAGAAAGAGAAAGTACAGTTGTGTACCTACCATAAATGTAGATGTTCGAGTGCATTCACTGTTGCAGTCATTACAATTGGGTTATCCTGCTGGCAGGCTACCCGCCATCGGCCTGAGCTCCAAAGTCTAGGTCCGGCATCGGTTGCTGTCGCCTCCTCCCTGACGTCAGTGCGCCAGGGGTATAAAAGATGCAGCCAACGCCATTTTCTTCAGTTTTTCTTGCCCCAGATGTCAGGTGCCCCAAAATTGGTAGTCTAATTTATGCCAATAAGCATTCATGAACATAAAACAACGTTTCCTTCATCTACAAGCAAATACACCACGTAGGTTGTATAGGATAGAAAAGTACAGATAAATCCCAGCAAAGAAAAGGGGGCATGGAGGGGGGCGGGGGTAACCTGGACTGCAACAGTGAATACACTCGAACATCTACATGTATGGTAGGTACACAACTGTACTATGTTCATAGTGTTTCACTGTTGCAGTCATTACAATTGGGTTGAATCCCAAAGCCAAGGTTGGGAGGCTGGAGCTAAATAGGATTAGGAGAGGCTATGAAGACACTGCAGAACTGCAGTGGCAAAGCCTGCCCTGGATTTAGAGTAGAGAGGTAAGTGATGGTGCTTTGTAAAGGTATGCAATGAACTCCAGGTTGCAGCCTCTAAGATGTCTTTGGTTGGTACTCCTCTGAGAAAGGCTGCTGAAGTGGCTGCTGCTCTAGTTGAGTGTGACCTAATGTCCTTAGGCACTGATTTGCCATGCTGTGAATAGCAGAAAAGTACAGTTTTCTACCAACCATAAATGTAGATGTTAGAGTGTTAATACTGCTGCAGTCATAACAGATGGGTTCTCCTGCCGTCAGGCGGGTCCTCGGTCGGCCGAATTCCAAAGTCTAGGTCCGGCGTCGGTTGTCGTCGCTTCTTCCCTGACGTCAGTGTGACAGGGGTATAAAAGAACCAGCAGACGCCATTTTCTTCAGTTTTTCTTGCCCCAGATGTCAGGTGCCCCCAGAAGGAAGGCAATACATAAATTTGTGTAATAAAACAGTGCAATATAATCAAAATACAGTAATTGCAAGCAAATACACCATAAATGAATACTCCAATCAGGTTGTATGAAGATGTGTTAGCCTATAGGCCTGTCCCAAGAGGGGAAGTAGGGAGGGAAGCCTGGACTGCAGCTGTATTAGCACTCGAACATCTACATTTATGGTAGGTACAAAACTGTACTATGTTAAATCGTGCATACAGCTGCAGTCATAACAGATGGGTAGAATCCCAAAGCTAAGAAAGGGGTGGTAGGCACTAGGTGGAACTAGGAGGAGCCAGGATGCCCTGCAAGACTGCAGTGGCAAAGCCTGCTCTAGTTTTGGAGTATAATGGTAGGTGGTAGTGCTTGGAGAAGGTATGCACAGAACTCCAAGTGGCTGCTTCCAAAATATCTTTGGTAGGAACTCCTCTGAGGAAAGCTGCAGAGGTAGCTGTGGCCCTTGTGGAGTGAGATCTGATGCCCGTAGGTAGTTTTGCCATAAAAAGAATAGCAAAAGCGTATGCAGTGGGCTATCCATTTTGAGATAGTCTGTTTCGAAATTGGCTTTCCTTGAGCTCCTACAGCATAAGACACAAAGAGCTGTTCTGATTTTCTGAAAGGCTTTCTTCTGTCCAGATAATAACGTAGTTGTCTGTGGATGTCCAAGGAATGTAGTAATCTCTCCCCTTTGTTTTGAGGATTAGGATAAAAGGTAGGTAAGTGTATGGCCTGATTCAAAGCTACCCTGGATACCACTTTAGGCATAAAGGACGGGTTAGTTTGTAAGGAAACTCTGTCCTGATGGAAGATGATAAAGGGCTGCACAGCCATGAGAGCTTGTAGTTCTGAAACTCTACGAGCTGAGGTAATGGCCAGAAGGAAAGCTGTTTTCCAGGACAAATATTGGAAATCTGATGAGGCAGCTGGCTCAAAGTGAGGCAAGGTCAGTTTTTCCAGAATGAAATTGAGATCCCAAGCAGGTATTGGTTGTTTTCTTGGAGGTCTTAGATTCTTAGCCCCTCTGAGGAACTGTCTTAAGAGAGGATAAGAGAATAAGGGTGGATCAGTGTTGTATTCTGCAGAAATGGCTGAGGCATGGATTTTGATGGAGAAGAATGAAAGTCCACTGCTTAGCAGCTCAGCTAAATACTGTAGTATTTGAGGTAAATTCAGTTTTCCAGGATCCTGGCCCTTTTTCATTCCAGACACAAAACCGTTTCCATTTTGCGGAGTAAGCTTTTCTAGTAGACGGCCTTCTGGCCTCCAAAATGACATCCTGCACCTTCTTGGAGTAGGGTCTGTTGTGATGCTAAGGAATCTTCCATGCGGCTAGATTGAGTGTTTTTAGCTGGCTGTGAAGAGTTTTGAAGCTGTGCTGAGTCAGAAGAAGAGGCATTAGAGGCAGGGTCCATGGTGGGGAATGCGTCAGGCTCCTCAGGAGTGGGTACCAGTGTTGTCTTGGCCAGTCCGGAGCAATGAGAATCATCTTTGGTCTGTCTGCTCTGGTTTTCAATAGAACTTTGGGCAGCAGAGGAAGAGGTGGGAAGGCATAAACTGTCATTGATGTCCAACTGAAAGAGAGAGCGTCCACTCTCCAGGCCTTTGGATGGAAAATTCTTGAGCAGAATTTTGTCAACTGGTGATTTTTGTGGGAGGCAAAGAGATCTATGTCTGGCCTTCCCCATGTTTGGATTATTTCTGTAAAAACTTTTGGATGCAACTGCCATTTGTGTGGATGCAACTGCCATTCGTGTGGATCTGTCATGTTTCTGCTTAGGTTGTCTGCCAGCGTGTTTTCCTTGCCTGGCAAGTACTGTGCTTGTAGTCCGATGTGCAAGTCCATGGCCATGTTCTAAAGTGACATGGCCAGTCTGCATAGGGGGTATGAATGTGTTCCTCCCTGTTTATGTACCACATAATTGTGGTGTTGTCTGTTCTTATCAAAAGTTGACCTGGTTACAGAAGGTCCTTGAAAGCTATAATAGCATTTATTACTGCTAGCATTTCCTTTTGATTGATGTGAAGGTGCTTTTCTTTTTGGGATCATTTGCCCTGAATGCACCGATCTGTCATGTGCACCCCCCAGGCGTAGTCCGAGGCATCTGTTGTGATGACTTGATTTGCTTGAGGCTTGCTGAATGGAAGACCTGTGTTTGTTGGCATGCTTGAGCCCACCACAGAAATTCCTTTTGCAGACATGGAATTAGTGGTATTATTGTTTCCAAACTGTGGCTGTGTTGAGACCATATGTTTTTCAGGTACTATTGAAGTTTCCTCATATGCAGCTTTGCACATGGGATTAGTAAGATGCAAGATGCCATGAATCCCAGAGCCTGCAGGATTTTCCTTGCAGTCAGCCTGGTGCAATTTGCTAGTGCTCTGAAGTATCGAGTTAGTTGCCCCTGCTTCTCTGGCGTGAGGTAGGCCATCTGGGTGTTTGTGTCCAAGTTGGCACCCAGGAAAATTATCTTCCGAGAGGGTATTAGCCTTGATTTCTTTTTGTTGACTGTATCCCAGAGAGCTCAACAACATTATTACATAAGCCAGATGTTTCAGAAGAATGTGCTTGCTGTCCGCTTGGATCAGGCAGTCGACCAAATAAGGTTATATTTGTATCCCTTGAAGTCTGCAGTAGGCAATTACGGATGCCAGGCATTTCGTGAATACTCTGGGTGCAGTAGATAAGCCAAAGGGCAATGCAGAGAATTGATAATGGGTTGAACCTGCAAGAAATCTGAGGTATCTTCTGCAACTTTGTCTGATTGGGACATGCAGGTATGCCTCCTTGAGGTCCTATGTTACCAGCCAAGACTCCTTGCCCAGCATGGGAAGAAGTTGCTGTAGAGTGAGCATCTTGAATTTTGGTACAAGTAGAAATGTGTTTAGGATGGACAGGTCCAAAATAGGTCTCCAATCTTTTCCCTTCCTTGGTACCAGGAATAGCCTGGAATAAAAACCTTGACCTTGTTCGTGCGTAGGTACCTCTTGAATAGCTTTCATGTCTATGAGATCTGTAATTTGCCTTTGTGCCTCTGCCCTTTGATTGTGTGGCAGGTTTGGCATGCCTCTCATTTTTGGAAGGGTGTGAAAATGGAGTCTGTATCCTCTGTTTATAATGTCCAGGATCCATTTGTCTTTTGTGACAATATGCCAATTCTTTGAAAATAATGCCAGCTTTCCTCCTAAGGGGGCTGCCATTTCAGTCTTGCTTGGCATGCAAAGGGGAAAGTCATTGGGCTTGCTTTCTGAATGATTGCGAGTTACCCTCACCACCTCTTTGTGTAGGAGCTTGCCATTGTCTGCCTCTAAACGATCCTTGGGATTGTCCTCTGTCCCTCAGGCGCCTGTATCTGCCTCTTTGGGGTCTGTCCGTGGCTGGAAAGGACCAATTTTTGGAAGGCCAATTTCTACTGAAACGTGGGGGTTGTACCTGTAGAAAATCTTTCACAGTTTGCATTGATTTAGCCTTTTCCTCCATTTTCCTTAACTCCTCAGCATTACCACCAAATAATACATCCTTTGAAGAGGAGCATCTAGTAATTTAGCTTTGACATGATCAGGCAAGGTTTGTTCCTTGAGCCAGGCATGTCTACGTATGACTGATCCTGTAACAGCAGCTCTACAGGAGGCCTCTAGAGCATCAAAACCACATTGTAAGGTATGCTTACCCACTTGTTCTGCCCTATGCATCAAATCCTGCAACTCCTTCAAGTCTGGTTGTTCAGGTTGTGACATTTTACTTTTCAATTGTGATAACAAAAACTGTTGGTATTTTAGCATATGGAACTGACAGTTTAAGGCCCTCATGGTTAAGGTAGTAGAGGTATATACCTTTTCCCCCACCTTTCTAAGGATCTGGAATCTCTCTCGGAAGGTAAAGGATTATTAGCAGTGGAGGCCTTAATTCCCTTGGGGCCCTGTGAGATGGTTTCTGGGTCAGCAGCATGGCTTTTGTATAGAAATTGGTGCGAGTCAGGAGCCCTGTAGTACCCGTCAGGCTTAACTGGGGCTGGAGGCAGAGAGTCCGGGTTAAGGCAGGCCTCAGAGTAAACATCATCTAGGATGTCCAAGACAGGAGGTATAGCCAGAGGCCTGTGCTGAGGTAATAAGAGAAATTCCCTAAGCCTTTTCTTGGAATCTGAATAATCTTGGCTTTCCCAGTGGAAGTGTTCCCTTAAAGTATGCAAAGTTTCCCCAAATGAGTAATCCTCTGGGGGGGATACAGAAGGAATGGACTCCTCCCCATCAGAGTCTTCAAAAGGGGAGTAAGAATGTTCCTGATCATCAGAATGCTCTGAAATAATGGAGCTCTGATCAGAGGAGGGGGATTCTTCCTCCACTCTGGGCCTTTTGTCCGGTGGGGGTTGAGAACCCCTGATAAGAGTAATTAAATCCTCAGCCATTTTAAGCATCTGCTTTTTAGGCATGGGGCCTGGAGATGGGCCCTGTGTAGCTTGTCTCAGAGTACATGGCTGCTTTAGACTTCGTGAAAGCCTTGATGGAGAAAGAAGAGGAAGGTCTGAAGACACCTTGAGTGGAGGTAGACCTATCCACATTTTGAGGTTCAACGCCAAGAGTGGCTTCGGTATCTGTAGTCTGGGTGTGGGCCGAGGAGCCTGCGACCTCGGGCACAGGAGACACCGCCAATGAAGTGTCGTCGGTAGTCAGGGGCTGCGTAGGCGCCTTGCTGAGAACCGGACCACGTGTAGTCGGCTTTGGCGTGGTGTCGGTAGAGGCAGTGGACCTAGTGTGTCGGTCCTTATCTTAGCGTTTTTTTTAGACAAAACTGGAGTCGGAGTATCCAATGACATAATATAGTTAAATGTTTTTCCAAAATAATGCTGGGTGAACTCCGCCCGACGCTTAATGGTGCGTTTGTTGAATGTAGCACAAAAGCGACAGACTGAGACGTCGTGGTCTGGGCCTAAACAAGGTATGCAGAGGGAATGGAAATCCTTATGCGGTATTTGCTTCCCACATGAAATACAATTATTAACTTTGTCTGACATCGGTCTGAGGCAAGAAAAGTTTCCCCAACGGGGTATTTAGCTTTCAAGAGGACTTCGGTTTCAAAATTTACGTAATTTCAGGAGCTGGCCGACCGGCACTTGCGAACTGCTTCTGCTTCGGGCACCGCGTGGCAAGAAAGACTGAAGAAAAAGGCGTTGGCTGGTTCTTTTATACCCCTGTCGCACTGACGTCAGGGAAGAAGCGACAACTGACGCCGGACCTAGACTTTGGAATTCGGCCGACCGAGGACCCGCCTGACGGCAGGAGAACCCATCTGTTATGACTGCAGCTGTATGCACGATGAACATCGAATGCAGTGGCCTATCCACTTTGAAATAGTCTGTTTAGAGATAGGTTTTTGATGCTGAAGCATATGCCACTAGGAATCGATCAGTTTTTCTGAAAGCTTTAGTTTTGTCCAGGTAAAAGCGTAGCTGTCTGCGAATGTCCAAGGAATTCAGAATTCTCTCACCCTTATTCGGTGGGTTTGGATAAAAAGAAGGCAAATGAATTGTTTAATTAAGGGCCACACTGGACACTGCCTTAGGCATAAATGTAGGGTTTGTCCTCAGCGAATCCCTATCTGGATGGAAAATGATAAAAAAGGTTCCAAAGCCATGAGTGCCTGTAACTCAGACTCTTCTAGCGGAGATTATTGCTAGGAGCAGAGCTGTTTTCCAGGATAAGAATTTTATGTCAGCTGCAGAGGCTGGCTCAAACGAAGGTAGTGCGAGTTTTTCCAAGACATAGTTGAGGTCCCATGCAGGTATTGGTGCTCTCCTTGGAGGTCTTATGTTTTTGGCACCTCTGAGATACTGCATTAGTAAGGGGTGTGAAAAAAATAGGTGGTTCTGTATTGTAATGAACCGATATGGCAAAAGCATGAATTTTAATTGATGAAAAAGAAAGGCCTTTATCCAGCATCTCAGTTAAGTATTGTAAAATCTGAGGAATATTTAGAACAATCGTGTCAATACCTTGTGCTTGGTTCCAAGCACAGAATCTCTTCCATTTGTCTGCATAAGATTTTCTGGTACTAGGCCTCCTGGCCTCCAAAATAATATCCATCACTGCTTTAGAGAGAGGTGCGTCTTGAGAGGCTATATTATCTGCCATGTCGCCAGGTTTAAGGTTTTGAGTTGGCTGTGCGGTATCTGACTGTCTTGTTGGGTCAATAAGTGAGGCATGTGAGGTAATGTCCAGGCTGGGCAGTGAGACAAGCTCTTTAGGATTGGGTACCAGTGCTGGCAGTCTGGGTACCAGTGCTGGCAGTCTGGGTACCAGTGCTGGCAGTCTGGGTACCAGTGCTGGCGGGGCCAGTCTGGGTACCAGTGCTGGCGGGGCCAGTCTGGGTACCAGTGCTGGCGGGGCCAGTCTGGGTACCAGTGCTGGCGGGGCCAGTCTGGGTACCAGTGCTGGCGGGGCCAGTCTGGGTACCAGTGCTGGCGGGGCCAGTCTGGGTACCAGTGCTGGCGGGGCCAGTCTGGGTACCAGTGCTGGCGGGGCCAGTCTGGGTACCAGTGCTGGCGGGGCCAGTCTGGGTACCAGTGCTGGCGGGGCCAGTCTGGGTACCAGTGCTGGCGGGGCCAGTCTGGGTACCAGTGCTGGCGGGGCCAGTCTGGGTACCAGTGCTGGCGGGCCAGTCTGGGTACCAGTGCTGGCGGGCCAGTCTGGGTACCAGTGCTGGCGGGCCAGTCTGGGTACCAGTGCTGGCGGGCCAGTCTGGGTACCAGTGCTGGCGGGCCAGTCTGGGTACCAGTGCTGGCGGGCCAGTCTGGGTACCAGTGCTGGCGGGGCCAGTCTGGGTACCAGTGCTGGCGGGGCCAGTCTGGGTACCAGTGCTGGCGGGGCCAGTCTGGGTACCAGTGCTGGCGGGGCCAGTCTGGGTACCAGTGCTGGCGGGGCCAGTCTGGGGCAATCAGTATCATTTTTGGTTTCTCTTGTCCGACCTTGAGGAGTACTTTGGGGAGGAGAGGCAGAGGAGGAAAGGCATATACTGTTAGATTTTTCCAACAGAAAGAGAGTGCATCCACTTTCCATGCTTGCTTGTGATAAGTCCTTGTGCAGAATCTTTGTAGTTGGTAGTTGTGAGGGGAGGCAAATAGGTCTATGTCCGGACATCCCCAGGTCCTTGTTCTCATGCTGAAGACTTGTGAATCCAATTTCCACTCGTGGGGATCCATAAGGTTTCTACTTAGTTCGTCTGCCAGAGTATTTTTCTTTCCTGGCAGGAATTGTGCTTGCAGATGTACTTGGTAAGTCAATGCTGTGTGCCACAAGTACATGGCTAGCCTGCAGAGGGGGTAGGAATGCGTGCCTCCCTGCTTGTTTATGTACCACATGACTGTAGTATTGTCCATCCTTATTAATAGTTGTCCTGGGTGAAGTTGGTCCTTGAAGGCTGTTAGGGCATTCTGAACAGCTAGCATCTCTTTTTAATTGATATGTAGATGCATTTGACTTGTGGATCATGTGCCCTGAATACATTTTCCTGCCATATGGGCCCCCCAGGCATAATCTGATGCATCTGTTGTCAAAGTCTGCCTGGCTGTGGGTAAGGTGAATGGCTGTCCCGTGTTGCGGTGACAGGCTTTTGCCCACCATCGAAACTCCTGTTGCAGGCAGGGAATGAGGGTAATTACTGTTTCCAGGCTGTGGCAATGTTGAGTCCAAACACTTTAGATACCATTGAACTTTCTTCATATGCAGTCTTGCAAATGGAATTAGCAAAATTCAGGATGCCATGAAACCAAAGGCCTGCAGAATTTTTCTTGCAGATAACTGGGTCTTTGTTGCCAACATTTTGAAATAAGTAGTCAGTTGTCTGTGTTTGTCTGGCATGAGATAAGCCATCTGGGCAGTTGTATTTAAGCTTGCACCCAGGAATATCATCTCTTGAGAGAGTACGAGTTTTGATTTCTTTTCGTTTACTGTGTACCCTAGACTTGTCAGTAATCTTTTTACAAACGCCTGATGCTGTAGTAGAATGTCCTTGTTCTCCGCTTGAATAAGGCAGTCGTCCAAGTAAGGATATATTTGTATTCCTCTTTGTCTGCAAAATGCAATTACTGGTGCCAGGCACTTTGTGAATACCCTGGGCACAGTAGATAAGCCAAAGGGCAGTGCAGAGAATTGGTAGTGCATTGAGCCAGCTTTGAATCTGAGGTATCTTCTGCACGTTTGTCTGATTGGGACATGCAGGTATGCCTCCTTTAGATCTAAAGTCACAAGCCAAGCCTTCTTGCCCAACATGGGCAGAAGCTGCTGCAGAGTCAACATCTTGAATTTTGGAATACCCAGATATGTGTTTAGAATAGATAGGTCCAGTATAGGTCTCCATGCTTTGTCTTTTCTGGGTATCAAGAACAGTCTTGAATAGAATCCTTGACCCTGCTCATTTTGGTACTTGTTGAATGGCCCTCATGTCCATGAGGGATGAAACTTGTTTTTGTGCCTTTGCCCATTGATTGTGTGGCAGATCTGGCATACCGTTTTGCCTTGGCAGGGTATGAAAGTGGAACCTGTAGCCTTGTGTAACTATATTTAGAACCCATTTGTCCTGTGTGATCATGTGCCAATTTTGTGAAAAAAGTGCCAGTTTTCCTCCCAAAGGGGCTGCCAAAAGATAAGTGCTTGGTGCTGGAAGTGGGAAGTCATTGAGACTGTTTTCTGTATGGCTGTGATTTTTCCTCTCTGCTTTTGGAGGTAGAAGCACCCCATGGTTTAGGTCTGTATGAGCCTTGGGGCTGCGATCTGCCTCTGGGGCGTCTGTATTTGCCCCTTTGTGGTCTGACACTGGAAAAGGACCAAATTTTTGTAGGCCAGTTCCTGCTAAATCTGGGAGGCTGTACCTGCAAGAAATCCTAGACTGTTTGCATAGATTTAGATTTGTCCTCCATTTTCTTCAACACCTCTTCTGCTTTAGCACCAAAGTATCATGCTGTAAAGGAGCATCTAATAGGTTTGCTTTAACATGATCCAGCAAATTCTGTTCTTTTAACCAAGCATGCCTCCTAATGACAGAACCTGTAATAGCAGCCCTGCAGGAGGCCTCAAGAGAATCAAAACCACATTGCAAAGTATGCTTTCCAACTTGTTCAGCTGCATGCAATAAATCCTGCATTTCTTTATTGTCTGCACATTCTGTACTTGCTGGCGTTTTCTGTTTAAGCAAAGACATAAGATACTGCTGATACTTAAGCATATGAAATTGGCAATTTAAGGCTCTTACAGCCAAGGTAGTAGAGGTGTAAATCTCTTTGCCCCATCTGTCTAGGGCTCTAGAATCCCTATCAGAGGGGATAGGGTTTTTTGCATTAGAAACCTTGACCCCTTTGAGACCCTGAGAAATGGTTTCAGGGTCTGCTGCAGGGTTCTTAGAGAAATTTATGTGAATCAGGAACCCTGTAGTAACTGTCTGGCTTAACTGGAGCTGGTGGTAAAGAGTCTGGAGAAAAACTGGACTCTGAAAATACATCATCCTCAATGTTTAAAACAGGCTGAATAGCCAGGGGCCTGTGTTGGGACAATAAAAGGAAATCTCGGAGCCTTTTCTTGGATTCTGAGTAGTCTTGGCTCTCCCAGTGAAAATGCTCCCTCATAGTATGCAAAAGAATAATCCTCAGGAGGAGAGGCTGAAGGAATAGATTCTTCAGCAACAGAGTCCTCATAGGGAGGAACAGAGTAATCTTGTTCAGTGGAGGAATCGGAGGAAATGGAAACCTGGTCTAAAGATTCATATTCTAACTCTTGCCTAGGCCTCTTTTAGTAATAAGGTCTTCAGCCATTTTAAGCATCTGTTTTTTAGGCATGGAGGCCTGTCCAGGTGAATGCTGCACTTGTGTCTTTGTCTTTAGAGCTGCTTTAGTCTTTGCCTTTATAGCTGAAGTAGGTTTTACATATAACTGTGCTGGCCTGAAAACACCTTCAGATGCCGATGCCTGCTCAGCAGCTCCGACCCATCTGAGGGAATGATTTCCGAGTGTCCAATACCTTGAGTTTCCAGAGGCCCAGTCGGCTCCACGTGGGAGTCGGAAGTGGCCTGTGGCTCTGAGGTAGCGGGTGTCAGGGTTGCGAAAGCACCTCACTGAGAACCGGCGACAGGCCTAGAAGAAGCCTCATCGTCTGTTTTGGAAGTCTGATGCCTGTTTTCTTTTTCTTTTCGTTTTTTTGTAAACTCCGGTAGTCGGCTGATCCGACGGCATTATATAATTAAATCTTCTGCCAAAGTAATGAAATGCAAAATCGTACCGACGCTTAATAGTTAATTGGTTAAATCTGGCACAAAACAGGCAACTAGCAACATTATGGTCAGGGACTAGGCAAGGAATACAGTAAGAATGAAAATCCTTATGAGGTATTTGCCTCCCACAAGAAATACAGTTATTAACTTTTTCTGACATCGGTCTGGAGCAAGAAAAAAAGTTTCCCCAACGGGGTACTTAGCTTTAATGAAGACTTCAGATCTGAAATTCGAATTTGAAAACTTCAGGAGTCTGCCGACCAGCACTTGCTAACTGCTTTTGCTTCGGGCACCGCGCGGCAAGAAAGACTTAAGAAAATGGCGTTGGCTGCATTTTTTTATACCCCTGGCGCACTGACGTCAGGGAGGAGGCGAGAGCAACCGACGCGGACCTACACTTTGGAACTCAGGCCGACTGCGAGTAGCCTGCCAGCAGGATAACCCAATTGTAATGACTGCAACAGTGAAACGCGAACAATACTGCTGCCTGGTTCCTCTGTTCAAACACAGCTTATCCAATATGAACCCTCCCACCGATTCTTGCCTCTGACCCTTCATACATCCTTCTAAATTAACCTTATTTTATCAGGGAATGCAAATGCTTCCAATGCCCTACTCATATAAAGCAGGGTCTAAAGGGTCTTTGCCATCTTTAGGTAACGCAACCATTAAAGCTTTCTTCCACAACGGTTGTGTTCCCCCTCCTTTAAAAATACTGTTCTACAAAATCCCTCCTAAATTTCTTAACTTCCACAGGAATACTATCTGTTCCTGGAGACTTTCCTGAAGATTGATTATGCATCACTGTTTTTATATCTTCAAATCCTATCTTAACAGTTCGTTGTTGATCCTCATCTACTTCTGACTTTGGCATAATTAAATTAATAAATATTTCCATTTTTAAATAATTTCTCTGGTTTACACAAAATTTCATAAAATTTCCAGAATACATGTCTAAAACTTATACATGATCTCTTTTTTTTTTTTTTTTTTTTTTTTGCACGTTCCTCAATGTCTAGCGACAACCCATTTAACTTTCTGCTGCCCAAGTCGATGTGCTATATTTTTGGGCTCTGGAGTTAATCAAAAAATAGTTGCTCAACTGCAATCTTTCTAAACGTGTGCATATTATTCGTATACTCCCTTACTTTCTCTTTAGCCATCTGCATTTGCTCCTTCTCTTGTTCTGTGAGATTCTCCTTAACCTGCAATACTTTTGTCATGCCCCAAGTAATTTCTATTACTTTTTAACCACATCCCTTTCTCTTTATTTTGACACGATTTTTAAACTCCATTTTCATTTTATCCCAGTCACTAGCTATAAAACTTATATACTTCCATCTTCCCTAATAACTCAAATAATTTACACCACCCACTCCTTAAATTCCTTTCTTTTTAACAGGTAGGCGGGAAAGCACCACTGTCTTATTTTTTTACATCATTGCCCTGCATTCTTATTTTAGTTTTTATTGGTACATGATCAAAAACAGTTGTTGGATGCGTGTTGAAGCTTTTCATTAAATATACATATTCTTGTGAAATATAATTTCTGTCTTGTCTAGCCTAGTTATTGCACCATGGGGAACAATATCCAAGCTCTGTGAGAGTTCCTACTACTAAATTCACATCTTCCATACCAAATATTTTCATAAATTTCTTCAGAAACCTACCCTCTTATTATATTGAGGTCTAGGTCTCCCCAATATATCCTTCATTACTGCAAATCAAATTCCAGCCCCTACCTATAAATATTACCTGCTGAAAGCAACTTTCTCCCAAATTTTTCTTACGTTCTATAATAGAAATTTTCAGTACACTATAAATGCATGCCATTTTAATCCAGCATTGTCAACAGACCCTCACTACCACAAATCTAACATTTTTGCCTTCCCCCCTCATCTATCATTATGGGAGGCCCTCTATAGCAATTAGTAAATGTATTCCCCTTTTCATCTGCCCCTGATTTTCTTGCTGAATAGCCATTCTCCTCTGTCAAATTCATATGGTCATTTCTTTCTAAAAGTGCCTCCACCTGCACTGCTACTTGCACTCTGCATTTCTTAACTCATTCCCTCCATTACAGCTCTCAAGTGTATACCTTTAAATTCCAGTGGGTGTGGCTTGTCTTTAAAAAAATAAAATAATCACCTTACAGCGCAAACAAATATTCACATCTCTGGAACTGTGCAGTGGATATGAAAAGTACACACCCCTGTTAAAATGCCAGGTTTTTGTGATATATATAAAAAATGAGACCACAATAAATCATTTCAAAACTTTTCCCTCCATTAATGTGATCTATAACCTGCACAATTCAATTGAAAAACAAACAAATCTGTTAGGGGAAAATATAAAAAAATAAAAAATGCACAATAAGCTGGTTGCATAAGTGTGCACACCCTTAAACTAATACTTTGTTGAAGCACCTTTTGATTAATTACAGCATTCAGTCTTCTTGGGTGGAAGTCTATCAGCATGGCACTTTGACCTGGCAAGATTTGCCTACTCTTCCTTGCAAAAGTGCTCCAAATCTGTCAGATTGGGAGGGCATCTCTTCTGCACAGCCCTCTTCTGGTCACCCCACAGATTTTCTATTGGATTTAGGTCTGGGCTCTGGCTGGGCCATTCCACAACTTTAATTTTTTTCTGGCAAAGCCATTCTTTTGTTGATTTGGATGTATGCTTGGGGTCATTGTAGTGTTAAAAGGTGAAATTCCTCTTCATCTTTCTAGCAGACGCCTGAAGGTTTAGGACCAAAAGTGAATGGTATTTGGAACTGTTCATAATTCCCTCCACCTTGACTAAAGCCCCAGCCCCAGCCGAAGAAAAACAACCCCAAAGCAGGACACTGCCACCACCATGCTTCACTGTGGGGATGGTGTACATTTGGTGACGCTACCTGTTTTTGCGCTAAATGTATCTTTTGGAATTGTGGCCAAAAAGTTCAACCTTAGTCTCATCAGACCATAACACATTTTCCCACATGCTTTTGGGAGACTTTATGTAATGTTTTGCAAATTGTGTTTTTCCGTGTAAAAAAAGGCTTCCATCTTGCAACTCTACCCCATAGTCCAGACATACGGAGAATACGGGAGATTGTTGTCACATGTAGTACACAACCAGTACTTGCCAGAAATTCCTGCAGCTCCTTCAGTGTTGCTGTAGGTCTCTTAGCAGCCTCCCTGACCAGTTTTCATCTCGTCTTTTCATCAATTTTGGAGGGACGTCCAGTTCTTTGCAACGTCACAGTTGTCCCACATTTTCTCCACTTTTTGACGACCGTCTTCACTGTGTTCCATGGTATATCCAATACTTTGGACATTTTTTTGTACCCTTCTCCTGACAGATACCTTTCAACAATGAGATCTCTTTGATGCTTTGCAAGCGCTCTGCTAACCATGGCTTTTGCTGTAGCAGGCAACGAGTAAATGTCAGGAAAATCCTACTAGGACAGTTCAACTTTATTTGGGGTTAATCAGAGTCTCTTTAATTGATGGCAGCTGTGTACCCAAGACGACAACCAAGCTTACTGTTAAGTTTTTTATTTTTTTCCCCCTAACAGATTTTTTTATTTTCAATTAAATTGTACAGGTTATGTTACATTAAAAGGTGGGAAAAGTTTTGAAATGATCTATTGTGGTTTCATTTTTTACATCACAAAAAACTGGCATTTTAACAGAGGTGTGTACACTTTTTATATCCACTCTACTTGTTACTAGAAAAATGTAAATGGCAAACAATTCAGGATAAATTAGTCTTTACATTGGTGGCATTTCAGTTTGATGCTTTAAAGTGGATTTTATAAGCCAAAATAAAGGCAGTGAATATTAATTTTATAATACTGTATAAACAGTTTATGATATCTCAGTAACTATCCATTAAAGACACATACTGCTTGCAGGATTTTCTTCACACTGTTGTGAACTTTCAGGCGGCTATGCAGCTTTGCCTGTGTTATCTGAATATTATGACATTTAGAGAACTATGACAACTATTACAATACAAAAACAGTATACAAATAATATTCAATACCTCTTTAGCTGCATTAGACTGAGGTCAAATATCAATGCAATTGTGCTTGCCATCATGTATGCTTTAAAATGAATTCTGATACCTTGCATATAGCATAGTTTTGGAATTATTAATGCAAATATAAACAAGCAATATTGGACACCTAGAGGCATCAGTAGGAGTCAACTGTAGAAATGCCTGGAGGTGCACTCGAATGTAATAAGTTAGTATGTATGATCCTTTGTTATCCTGGAATGTGAATGGCCTTACAGATAAAGAGGACAGCACAGCCATCATTGATAAAAAAGCTATTGTTCCTACCTATTATACATGAATGTGTATTTCCAGCTTGTGTTACACGCATATATCGGTTTGACAGGTAGATCTTTTGTACAGTTGTTTCTTCTCAAGGTTATTACCTTTTATTCACTCCCCATAATTTCAAACAATTTTTTCACTGAACTACTTTCTAGTGTACCTTTAAATTTTGCATTTCCCTCAGCAAAGAATTCAGGATTAACTGCTTGCACCTGCAGACAGCTCGTCTCCATGGAAATATACCCAGCAATACGTCTTTAAATTTCACTCACTCAGAAAAGAATACAAAGCTGCCCTCAGCCGCAGACATTTCAACTCCACCGAACATTTAGGTTCATAGGTTTATACTAGGCTATCTGCCCTAAGGCATTTATAAGCCTAGCCCAAAGTTTTGTGGCTTACACCACCCCTTATGTTAAAAAATACTGTGCCCATTAGTTTATTGTGCCTCTGTCCAGCAGTGACACAGAGATGATTCCCGGGGTAAACCTACGATCTCCCATCCACCGGTCAAGATTTCTCTTGAACAGAGCCAGCGAGGTGCTCTGCCTCACATGGACCGGGATTTTATTCCACAGCATAGGGAGTCTCTGGGTGACAAATCTATCCCTCCAGCATGTCCTATTTATATCCGTGCTAAGGTTTATGTCGCTTGCTCTAGTGGATCTGGTAGATTTGGATTTTTTGAGGTGGAGCATGTCCATTAATTCCGGGTTGGACATGGCCTTGTATGTCAGGCACAGGTCACCTCTGAGCAGGTGGTATGCGACTGAATAGAGCTGGAGTTTCTTCAGTCTGGCAGCATATGACAGATTTTGGAGTCCCTTTATCCTTTTGGTGAGGAACTTTTAGGGTCTCTCCAATTGCTGCAGGTGTTGGGTGAGATACATCCCGAATGGGGCATTGTACTCTATCATTGGTCTGATAAGTGAAGAGTACAGGGGAACAATGACCTCACTTGATCTGGATGTGAATCCCTTCATGATCAGGTGGGCAATGTAGAAGGTCTTTCTAACCACTTTAGCAATGTGAGTGTCAAAAGAAAGGCCACTGTCAACCTGGTTCCCCAGGTCCCCGATAACCTCTTCTGTGCTTAATGGATTGCCCCCTATATGGTAGCTTGGGGTTACCTTGTTTTTCCTGAAGGGTATGACTATACATTTTTTGGCATTTAACTTCAGGCCATGGCTCTGGCACCAGCTATCAGTTTCCGTGAGACCCCTCTGAAGGATATCTGTGTCCGATGTACATTCCACTATGGCTTCAGTTTGCAGTCATCTGCAAACTTTGTCAGCCATAGTCCTCCTATGTTTGCCTGTACTTCTGAGAAGTAGATGCCGAACAACAGGGGGCCAAGGACTGAGCCCTGTGGGACACCACTTGTGACCGGCTTGGAGTCTGACATGGCGCCAGCAACTCTAACCCTGTGGGTTCTGTCCTTTAGCCAGTTTGCAACCCATCTTGTGACATATGGGTTTACATTTAAGCTGGTAAGTTTCTCTATAATACCCGAGTGGGGTATTGTGTCGAAAACTTTTGCAAGGTCAAGGTAGGCTGTATGGACTACCTTTCCCTCATCAATGGCCTTGGTGACTGTTTCGAAGAAGTCGACCAAGTTCAAAAGGCATGATCTGTCCTTGACAAAACCAAACTGGGTCGGGTCCAATGTCTGCAAGTCCCCTATGTCTTTGTTTATGAGTTCCATTATGATCCTCTCCATAGCTTTGCAGACCGGGCTTGTTAAGCTTATGGGGCGGTAATTACCAGGGTCCGTAGAGGCACCACCTTTGTGGAGTGGGACCACAGTTGCCGTACGCCATTCCTTGGGCACGTATCCTGTGGTAAGGCTAAGATTAAACAGCTGCCTTATATGCGGGTTTAGTTCCTCGTTGAGTTCGTGTAGCACACAGCCGGGGACACCATCCGATCCCATTGATGCTGTGTGTGCCAGTGGAAAACAAACATGCCAATATCTTTGCAGCTGCAAGATGTTAAGCATTTTCATGGCTTTCATAATTTTATCTTATTTGTAAGGCCAACATGCTTACAAAAACACTGGGAACCAAGAACATAAACCAAAACGCCAAAAGGACAAAAACAAGGAGGTCCGACCAACTGGGAATATTCCTCTCAGCAACCCACTGAATGCAAACAGTCAAGGTCCACGCTGTGTAAAGACAGTTAACAAGACGACAGCAACACAGCTATAAATGAACCAAAATTTATTGCAAAAATAAATTTTGATTCATTTATAGCTGTGTTGCTGTCGTCTTGTTAACTGTCTTTACACAGCGTGGACCTTGACTGTTGTTTGCATTCAGTGGGTTGCTGAGAGGAATATTCCCAGTTGGTCGGACCTCCTTGTTTTTGTCCTTTTGATGCTTACAAAAACACCTGTTGACAGCTTAAGCCACATGAAGTAATCTACACATTCACCCTTGTAAAATAAAGAAATAGTCCAGTTCTACATTCAGTATAATCAGTGCACTTTTAAACCCCATCCCAGCATCTCGAGATCACAGCATATGAACATTAAACTTGCTTCTGTCCATCCTTTTTGCTCATTATACTGCAAAACCTTAATTTCTTACAACTAAAGCACTTGTTTATTTTAATATATTTAACACATACAATAGTCACTGAAAAGATTCGCCCCCACATTTAAAATAACCCCTTTCAGAAAACTGTTTTACTGTATATAACATGCAGTTTATATCACAAAATGTTTTATACAAATGCTAATAACAAAAATTGTTTTACTTTGTTAGTTTCCCCCATTTATTGTCCTTCAAAGCATTAAATGATATAAAGTAAGGTACAAGCTTTACAGTCCACCCACAAGTTTAACAAAAAGTCAACAAAAGTCCATCATTTTTTAGCCACTTTTTCTTGAAAATGAAAGTAGTGTACCTACTATAACATTAGGAATTATGTCCGATTTTCATACAGTTCAAATGTAAGGGTTGTCTGATACAACTGGATCCCACCACTGCACCAGATTTGAAGCTTCATCGGATCCACAGCGGACTCTTCCCCTACCCATAAATTCCCTAGGCTTTTCCTCAGACATTCAGAGTTTGCCCTCCAAAGTCTATAATATATGAGAACACTACCACCCAGGAGGTCCAATCTTCAAAAATGAACCCCTTAATTTAGATAGTACTAAAATGTTGAGGAACAGTGGGTACAGTCCCACATGACTGTGCACAGAGAATAAAATCCACTCAATCATCTTGAAGCTATAAGTGACAATTTGGAAGAGGATGGGAGGTAGGGAGTTTGAACCAGACAAAAATCAGACAAAATGGATTCAACATTATGCTAAGTACATAATTTTCATATCCAATGTTGTCTATTTTCATCCTTTTCAAACATATGGTACAGAATCCTAAGCTGTCAAATTGGGTGGTATCAAGGAAGGACATACCCAAGTATGGTGAAACCAAAGAAGAAAAGTCATCTGGATCGAATGCCCAGCTTATAATGAGACAAAGTTGTGTACTGTAGCCCAGGTAGTTTTGGCACAAATGGCAATGGACAAACCTCCATTAAATGCTGCCAAAGTAGAAACTACTCTAGTTGAATGTGCTTTTGGTTTACCAAGTAAGGGTAAATTCTTATTACAAAGGAGATGCAATCTGAAAGCCATCTAGATAAAGTACAGTTGTGTACACTTGCCATAAATGTAGATGTTGGAGTGTATTCACTGTTGCAGTCATTACATTTGGGGTTATCTGCTTGCAGGTACCCCTCAGCCAGCCTGATTATCAAAGTCTTGGGTCTTGCATCGGTTGCTGTCTTCCACAACGTCAGATAGTCAGGGGTATAAAGCATGCAGCAGACGCCATTACATGAGTTTTTCTTGCCCCAGATGTCAGGCGCCCCATAATAGGAAGCAATTATATACAAGGTTACACCTCCAATTATAAGCAAATACACCAGAAAGCTTAAATACAGTAAACAAGAAAAGAGGTATAGGAAATAGAAGTCAGGGGCTGGTGGGAGGGTAACCAGGACTGCAACAGTGAATACACTCTAACATCTACATTTATGATAAGTGTACACAACTGTACTATGTTCTTCGTGTTTCACTGTTGCAGTCATTACATTTGGGTAGATTCCCAAAGCTAAGGAAGGGAGGAGGCAGTTAGAGAGCATTAGGACCAGCTATTAGGCCCTGCAAGACTGCAGTGGCAAAACCAGCTATGGATTTAGAGAAAAATAGGCAAGTGGTAATGCTTGGTGAAGGTAAGAACAGAACTCCAGGTAGCAGCTTCTAGGATGTCCCTGGTAGGCACACCTCTGAGAAAGGCTGTTGAAGTAGATGCAGCCCTGGTGGAATGTGATATTATCCCCTGTGGGGTAGGTTTTCCATGGTGCTTATTGCAGAAATGAATGCAATGGCCTATCCATTTAGAAATGGTTTACTTTGAAATGGCCTTCCCCTCTGCCCCTGTAGCAAAGGCCAATAGCAGCTGTTCAGTTTTTCTGAGAGGCTTAGTCCTGTCCCAAGTAAAATCTAAGTTGTCTGTGCACATCCAAAGAATGCAGTATTCGTTCTATGGATTAGAAAAGAAGGTTGGCAAATGAATGGACTGATTAAGGGCCATACTGGATACCACCTTGGGCATAAAGGAAGGATTGGTCCAGAGGGACACCCTGCCAGCATGGAAGATGACGAAGGGCTCTACTGCCATGAGAGTCTGTAATTCCGACACTCTTCTTGCTGAAGTGATTGCTAGAAGGAAGGCCGTTTTCCAAGAAAGGAATTTCAACTGTGCAGTTGCAGCTGGCTCAAAGGGAGGTAGAGTGAGCTTTTCCAATACAAAGTTAAGGTCCCAGGTTGGAGTAGGGGCTCTCCTGGGTGGTCTTAAATTTTTGGCCCCTCTGAGGAATTCTTTCAGCAGTGAGTGAAAGAAGAGGGGTGGCTCCATATTAAAAGGTGTTGAAATGGCAGAGGCATGAATTTTAATAGAAGAGAAGGAAAGGCCCTTATAAAGCATCTCCAAGTATTGAAGAATAGGTGGTAACCTGGGCACTGTTGTGCCCATCCCGAGTTTGACTCCAGGAAGAGAATCTTTTCTGCTTTTCAGCATAGGATTTTCTAGTACTAGGCTTCCTCGCCTCCAGAATGACATCCAGCACCTGCTTACTGAGGGATGGCAATGGAGAGCTCAGGTAATTAGCCAGGCTCAGAGTTTGAAGCTGGGGGGTGCAGAATCTGGCCCTCCTGCTGGGACAGCAGGGAAGGGGTCTGAGGCAGGTGCCATGGTGCCAGAAGTGGCACACTGTACAAGACAAGAGGGAGTACACCAGTGTTGGTGTGGCCAGTCTGATGCAATGAGAACAGTCCTTGGTTTGTCCTGTTTGATCTTTAGTAGAACTTTGGAGAGGAGAGGCAGAGGGGGAAAGGCATAAACTGAGAGGTTTCACCAGGTGAAGGACAGGGCGTCCACTTTCCAAGCTGGTCTGTGGGGAGTCCTTGTGCAGAATTTGTCCAATTGGTAGTTCTGAGGGGAGGGAAAAGTACAGTTGTGTACCTACCACAAATGTAGATGTTAGAGTGTATTCACTGTTGCAGGCATTACTCTTGGGTTATCCTGCTGGCAGGCTACCCTCAGTCGGCCAGAATTTAAAAGTCTAGGTCTGGCGTCAGTTGCTGTCACTTCTTCCCTGACATCAGTGCGCCAGGGGTATAAATGATGCAGCAGACGCCATTTTCTTCAGTTTTTCTTGCCCCAGATGTCAGGTGCCCCCAAATTGGTAGGCTGCAAAATATGCCAATAAAAATGCATGCACAAAAATAACATTTCCTTCATCTACAAGCAAATACACCAAATAGGTTGTATAGGATAGAGAAGTGCAGATAAGTCCCAGCAAAGAAAAGGGGGATGGTGGGTGGGTAACCTGGACTGCAACAGTGAATACACTCGAACATCTACATTTATGGTAGGTACACAACTGTACTATGTTAATCATGTTTCACTGTTGCAGTCATTACTCTTGGGTTGAATCCCAAAGCTGAGGAAGGGTGGCTGGGCTAAATAGGATTAGGAGAGGCTAAAAGGCTCTGCAGAACTGCAGTGGCAAAGCCTGCTCTGGATTTAGAGTACAGAGGTAAGTGGTAGTACTTTGTAAAGGTGTGCACTGAACTCCAAGTTGCAGCCTCTAAGATATCTTTGGTTGGTACTCCTCTGAGGAAGGCTGCTGCTCTTGTGGAATGACGCCCAATGCCCTTAGGCACTGATTTGCCATGTTGAAAATAGTAGAAACAGATGCAATGGCCTATCCATTTTGAAATGGTCTGTTTTGAGATCGCCTTTCCTTGTGATCCTACAGCATATGACACAAAGTTGCTCAGTTTTTCTGAAAGCTTTAGTTCTGTCCAAGTAGAATCATAACTGCCTGTGTATGTCCAAAGAATGCAGAATTTTCTCACATTTGTTCTGTGGATTAGGATAAAAGGTTGGCAAGTGAATGGTTTGGTTAAGGGCCACACTGGACACCACCTTAGGCATAAATGTAGGGTTTGTCCTCAGAGAAACCCTGTCTGGATGAAAAACAGACGAAAGGTTCCACAGCCATGAGTGCTTGCAACTCCAAGACTCGCCTTGCAGATGTTATTGCTAGGAGCAGAGCTGTTTTCCAGGATAAGAATTTTATATCTGCTGTTGATGCTGGCTCGAAAGGAGGCAGTGCGAGTTTTTCCAAAACATAATTCAGGTCCCAGGCTGGAATTGGTGCTCTCCTTGGAGGCCTAATGTTTTTGGCCCTTCCAAGGTACTGCCTTATTAAAGGATGAGAAAAGATAGGTGATTCTGTATTGTAATGGGCTGAAATGGCAGAGGCATGAATCTTAACTGATGAGAAGGAAAGGCCTTTGTTCAGCATCTCAGTTAGGTATTGTAAAATCGGAGGGATATTTGGTACACATATGTCAATGCCTTGTTCCTGGTTGCAAGCACAGAATCTCTTCCATTTTTCTGCATAAGATTTTCTGGTGCTGGGCCTCCTGACCTCCAAAATAACATCCATAACAGCTTTTGAAAGTTGAGTGTTCTGAATGACTACATTATCCACCATGCTGCCAGATTTAAGGTCCTGAGTTGACTGTGCAGGATCTGATTGTTTTGTTGGGTCAGCAAGTGAGAAGTTTGAGGCAATATCCATGCTGGACCCTGAGACAAGCTCTTTAGGATTGGGTACCAGTGCTGGCGTGGTCAATCTGGTGCAATCAGTATAATTTTTGGCTTCTCTTGTCTGACCTTTAGGAGTACCCTGGGAAGGACAGGCAGTGGGAGAAAAGCATATACAGTTAAGTTTTTTCCATCTGAAGGATAGGGCGTCCACTTTCCATGCTTGCTTGTGATAAATCCTTGTGCAAAATCTCTGCAATTGGCAGTTGTGAGAGGAGGCAAATAGATGTCTGGGCATCCCCATTTCCTTATTATCATACTGAAGACTTGTGGATCCAGTTTCCATTCGTGGGGATCCACGAGGTTTCTGCTTAGTTCGTCTGCCAGAGTATTTGTTTTTCCTGGCAGGAATTGTGCTTGCAGGTGAATTTGAAAAGCCAATGCTGTGTCCCATAAAGGTCATTGCTTGTCTGCAGAGGGGGTAGAAATGTGTACCTCTCTGCTTGTTTATGTACCACATGACCGTAGTGTTGTCTGCCTTTATCAGTAACTGTCCTGGATGAAGCAGGTCCTTGAAAGCTGTCAGGGCATTTTGAACAGCTAGCATCTCTTTTTGATTGATGTGAAGATGCATCTGATTTGCAGGCCATGTACCCTGAATACATTTTCCTGCCATATGGGCTCCCCAGGCATAATCTGATGCATCCGTTGTCAGTGTCTGTCCGGCTGTGGGTAAACTGAATGGCAGACCCTTGTTGTGGTGACAGGCTTCTGCCCACCATCGAAACTCCTGTTGCAGGCAGGGAATGAGTGCAATTTCTGTCTCCAGGCTGTGGCAATGCTGAGTCCAAACACTTTTTAGATACCATTGTAGTTTCCTCATATGCAGTCTGGCATATGGAATTAGTAGAATGCAGGATGCCATGAAACCCAAGGCCTGCAGGATTTTCCTTGCAGATAGGTCGGTTTTTGTTGCCAATTTCTTGAAGTAAGAAGTCAGTTGCTTTTTTGTCTGTCTGGCGTGAGATAAGCCATCTGGGCAGTTGTATTTAAACTTGCACCCAGGAATATTATCTCTTGAGAGGGCACTAGTTTTGATTTATTTTCGTTTACTGCGTACCCTAAGCCAATTAGTAAATCTTTTTACAAACGCCAGATGCTGTAGAAGAATGTCTTTGTTCTCTGTTTGAATTAGGCAGTCGTCCAAGTAGGGATATATTTGAATTCCTTTTTGTCTGCAAAATGCAATTTCTGCAAAATGCAATTACTGGTGCCAGGCATTTTGTGAAGACCCTGGGCGCAGTAGATAAGCCAAAGGGCAGTGCAGAGAAGTGGTAATGCATTGAGCCAGCTATGAATCTGAGGTATCTTCTGCAAGATTGTCTGATTGGGACATGCAGGTATGCCTCTTTTAGGTCCAAAGTTACGAGCCAAGCCTTCTTGCCCAGCATCATGGGCAGTAACTGCTGTAGAGAGTCAACATCTTGAATTCTGGAACTTCCAGAAATGTATTTGGTATAGACAGGTCCAGTATTAGTCTCCAGGTTTTGTCCTTTCTGGGTACTAAGAAAAGTCTGGAGTAAAATCCTTGCCCCTGCTCTTGTTGTGGTACTCGCTGAATGGCCCTAATGTCCATGAGGGCTGTAATTTGTTTTTGTGCCTCTGCCCACTGATTGTGTGGTCTGGCATACCTTCTGGCCCTGGTATGTGAAAATGGAACCTGTAGCCTTGGGACACTATGTTCAAGACCCATTTGTCTTGGGTAACCATTTGCCAATTTGATGAAAAAAGTGCTAGTTTTCCCCCTAAGGGGGTTGCCAAAAGAAAAGAAAAGTGCTTGGTACTGGTAGAGGAAAGTCATTGGGACCGTTTCCTGTAAGGTTGTGATTTGTCTTCTCCGCTTTTGGAGGTAGGAGCACCCCATTGTTTAGGCCTGTACGAACCTTGGGGCAGAGATCTGCCTCTGGGACGCCTGTATCTGCCACTTTGTGGTGTGTCTGACACTGGAAAGGACCAATTTTTGGAAGGCCAGTTCCTGCTAAACCTGGGTGGCTGTACCTGTAGGAAATCGACTGTCTGCATGGATTTTGCTTTACCCTCCATTTTTTTCAACACCTCTTCTGCTTTAGTACCAAACAAAGTATCATGCTGTAATGGTGCATCTAATAATTTTGCTTTAACATGATCAGGCAGAGTCTGTTCCTTTAACCAAGCATGCCTTCTAATAACAGAACCTGTAACAGCAGCCCTGCACGAGGCCTCCATTGAATCATAACCACAATTGCAAAGTATGCTTTCCCACTTGTTCAGCTGCATGCAATAAATCCTGCAATTCCTTGTTTTCTGAACATTCAGTATTTGTCAACAATTTCTGTTTACGCAGTGACATTAAATATTGCTGATATTTAAGCATATGAAACTGACTATTTAAAGCCCTTACAGCCAGTGTAGCAGAAGTGTAGACTTTTTCCCCCATCTGTCTAGAGCCCTGGAATCCCTATCAGAGGGGACAGTTTTTTTTTGCAGTGGAAGCCAACCTCATTGGGACCCTGAGATATAGTTTCTGGGTCAGCAGCGGGGTTTTTATATAGGAATTTATGAGAATTCGGGACCCTGTAGTATCGGTCTGGCTTAGCAGGTGCAGCGGGTAGAGAGTCTGGGCACAATCCGAACTCTGAAAATACATCATCTACAATGTCTAGAACAGGTGGAATAGCAAGTGGTCTGTGCTGAGGAAGAAGCAGAAAGTCTCTGAGCCTTTTCTTAGATTCAGAATAGTCTTGGCTCTCCCAGTGGAAATGCTCCCTCATGGTATGCAGGGTTTCCCCAAAAGAATAATCCTCAGGAGGAGAGGCTGAAGGAATGGATTCTTCAGCATCAAAATCCTCATAGGGAAGCATGGAGCAATCCTGTTCAGAAGAGGAATCAGAGGAAATAGAAACCTGATCAGAAGAATCATACTCTGTTTCTTGCCTAGGCCTCTTATCAGGAGGGGGATGGGAGCCCCTGATCAAAGTAATTAGGTCTTCGGCCATTTTGAGCATCTGTTTTTTAGGCATGGAAGTCTGAGTAGGAGAATGCTGTACTTGTTTCTTTGTCTTTAGTGCTGCTTTAGTCTTTGAAGCTGAAGATGGCTTAATATATAGTTGTGTAGGTCTGAAGACACCCTCAGAAGCCGATGCCTGCTCAGCGGCTCCGGACCCATCTGAGGGAATGATTTCAGAGTGTGCAATACCTTGAGTATCCAGAGGCCCAGTCGGCTCCACGTGGGAGTCTGAAGCGGCCTGTGGCTCTGAGGTAGCGGGCGCCAGGGGCTGCGAAAGTGCCTCACTGTGAACCGGCGACTGGCCTAGTAGAGGCTGTCATTGGTTTTGGATCTCGGATGCCTATCCTTTTCTTTGTCCTTGCATTTTTTGTAATCTCCGGTTGTCGGCTGGTCTGACGGCATTATATAATTAAATCTTCGGTCAAAGTAATGAAATGTAAAATCGAACAGATGCTTGATAATGCGTTGGTTAAATCTAGCACAAAACCGACAACTAGCAATGCTGTGATCAGGGCCTACGCAAGGAATACAGTAAGAGTGAAAATCCTTATGAGGCATTTGCTTCCCACAAGCAATACAATTGTTAACATTTTCTGACATTGGTCTGGAGCAAGAAAAAAGTTTCCCCAACGGGGTACTTAGCTTTAATGAAGAATTGGTTCTGAAATTCAGATTTGGAAATCTCAGGAGTCGGCCGACCGGCACTTGCAAACTGCTTTTGCTTTGGGCACCGTGCGGCAAGAAAGACTGAAGAAAATGGCGTCGTCTGCATCTTTTATACCCCTGGCGCACTGACGTCAGGGAAGAGGTGACAGCAACCGACACCGGACCTAGACTTTGGAATTCTGGCTGACTGAGGGTAGCCTGCCAGCAGGATAACCCAAGAGTAATGACTGCAACAGGGAAACACGATGAACATCAGGTCCATCTCTGGGCTCCCCCATTTGTTTCTCAACATGTTGAATATCATTGGTTCCAGTTTCCACTCGTGTGGGTTCATGAGATTTCTGCTTAGGTTATCTGCCAGTGTGTTTAGCTTGCCTGGCAGGAATTGAGCCTGTAGCTGCACTTGGTAGCTCAAGGCTGTGTTCCACAGAGCCATGGCTAGTCTGCAGAGGGGGTAAGAGTGGGTTCCCTCCTGCTTGTTTATGTACCACATAACAGTGTTGTCTGTTTTTACCAATAATTGTCCTAAAAGGATGTGGTCCTTGAAGGCTGTCAGAGCATTCTGTACAGCTAACATTTCTTTTTGAGTGATATGCAGGTGCATTTGACTCTGCTTCCATTTGCCCTGAATGCAATGCCTTGCCAAGTGAGCCCCCCATGCATAGTCTGATGCTTCTGTTAGGGTTTGAGCGGCAGGGGGTAATAGTGAATGGAAGTCCCTTGTTGAGGTAGCAGGCCTCTGCCCACCAAAGGAATTATGTCTTTATGCAAGGGATGATGGGAATCACTGATTCCAGGTCCTGAGAATGTTGACACCATGGGCTTTTTAGATACCTCTGTAGTTTCCTCATATGCAGTCTTGCATATGGAATTAGTAGGATGCAAGAGGCCATGAACCCCATAGCTTGCAGTATTTTCCTAGCAGTTAACTGGGTCTTTGTGGCCAGTAATTTGAAGTAAGCTGTCAGATAAATTTGTTTCTCTGGCATGAGGTAGGCCATCTGGGAAGCTGTGTTCAATCTTGCTCCCAGGAATACAATTTGCTGGCAAGGGTACTAGGTGAGACTTTTCATTTTTGGTGTACCCCAGTGAGGTCAGCAGTTTCTTTACAAATGCCAGATGATTTAATAGTATGTCCTGGCTTTCTGCCTGAATTAGACAATCGTCCAGGTAGGAGTATATTTGAATATTTCTTTGCCTGCAAAATGCAATGACTGGAGCTAGGCATTTTGTGAATACCCTGGGTGCAGTAGATAAGCCAAAGGGCAGTGCAGAGAACTGATAGTGCATGCAGCCTGCTCTGAAGCGTAGGAATTTTCTGCAAGAATCCCTTATTGGGACGTGCAGGTAAGCTTCCTTTAACTCTAATGTTGCCAACCAGGCATTTTTGCCCAGCATGGGAAGCAGCTGGTGAAGAGTTAGCATTTTGAATTTTGGAATTACCAAAAAGGTGTTTAAGATAGATGGGATGCCAGTTGTCATCTTTACTGAGTACCAGGAAAAGTCTGGAGTAAAAACCTTGTCCCCATTCTTCTGCTTGGACAGGTTGAATAGCCCTGATACTTAGAAGAGAGAGAGAGAGAACCTGCTGTTGAGCTTCTGCCCACTGATTTGGGGTTGTTAAGGTGTGGAAGTGGAATCTGTATCCTTGGGAAACTATATTTAAAACCCATTTGTCTTGGGTAATGAGTTCCCAGTATTTTTGCATGCAGGGCAAGCTTTCCCCCTAAAGGTGCAGTCAGTTGAGCAGGGCTTGGAAGATTTAAGGTCAAGTCATTGCGACAGTTTACCATAGGGGGGTGTCTTACTACTTCCAGCTTTAGACGCTTAGGTCTGCGAGTACCTTGAGACTGTGGCCTAGGTGGTCTGCTGTTCTGGATTTGGACTGAGAAGAGACAGGAAAGGATCAATTCTTAGAAGGCCAATGCCTACTTAATCTGGGAGGCTGTACTTTCAGGAAGTATTTAACAGTTTGCATATATTTAGCTTTTTCCTCCATCTTTTTAAGAACTTCTTCTGCTTTGTTGCCAAACAAGCGGTCTTGGTTTAAGGGAGCATCCAGTAATTTGGCTTCAACATGATCTGGCAGAGTTTGCTCCTTAAGCCAAGCATGCCTTTTAAGAACAGACCCAGTAACAGCTGCCCTACAAGATGCCTCTAAGGAGTCAAAACCACATTGCAAAGTATGTTTACCAACTTGTTCAGCAGAATGCATTAAATCCTGCAATTCTTTATTTTCAGCACAGTCGGGAATCAACATCAATTTCTGTTTAAGTAATCCAATAGTATGCTGCTGGTACTTTAACATATGAAACTGACAAGTTTAAGGCCCTAATGGCCACAGTAGCAGAAGTGTATACCTTCTTACCCAATCTGTCCAGGGCCCTGGAATCTCTATCAGAGGGGGTAGGATTTTTGGCAGTAGTAGCCTTAATGCCTTTGGGTCCCTGTGAAATGGTCTCTGGGTCTGCAGTAGGATTCTTAAAGAGGAACTTGTGAGAATCAGGTACTCCAATACTGGTCAGGTTTCCTGGGAGCCGGAGGTAAGTTGTCTGGGGCCAGGCTAGATTCCAAGAAGGCATAATCTACAACGTCCAGTACAGGAGGAATAGCTAAAGGCCTGTGTCGAGGCAGGAGTAAAAATTCCCTAACCCTCTTTTTGGTTTGGCTTTTTCAGCGGAAATGCTCCCGAAGAGTGTGCAAAGTTTCACCAAAAGAGAAATCGTCTGGAGGAGAAGCAGAAGGAATAGATTCCTCTGCATCAGAATACTCCTAGGTAGATAAGGGCAAATCCCGGTCATAAGAAGAAACAGAAATTTCAGAATCCTGTTCAGAAGGAAAATCAGTTCTAGGTCTCTTAGAGGGAGAAGGGTGGCTTCCCCTAATTAGAGTAATAAGGTCTTCAGCCATTCTTATAATTTGTTTTTTAGGCATATGGGCCTGACCATGCAGTTTGGATGTTGTTTTTCTAGGCGTGGATCGAGTCTTAGGCCTTGAAGAAGAAGATGGCATTGGTTTGATATGCAAGTCAGTAGGCCTGAATACACCCACAGAAGCCGGTGCCTGCACAGCAGCTCCGGACCCATCCAAGGAAGAGACATCCACAGGTTCCATAGTCGAAGAAACATCTTGCGGCATACTGGACTCCGAATGGGTGTCAGTAGAGGCCTGCAAATCTGAAGTAGTATCAGGGGTTGCGAAAGCGCCAGAGTACTGGTGACTAGCTTAATAGAAGCGTCATCGGCAGCTTTGGACCTATGCGGTTTGTCTCTGTCTTTATCTTTATGTTTTTTTCAGAATGTTGGTAGTCGGATGGCTTACCAAAGCCATTTCTAGATAATTGAACAGAGTACCAAAATAGTTAGATGCAAAAATGAACAGATGGCGAATAGTATGAGGATTGAATAAGGTACAAAACCGACAGCGAGGGATGTCGTGGTCTGGGCCTAAGCAAGGAATGCAGTACGAATGAAAATCTTTGAGGCATTTGCTTTCCACAAGAAATACAATTGTTAAGTTTTACTGACATCGGTTTAGAGCAAGAAAAAGGACCCCCAACGGGGTACTTAGCTTTTTTGAAGACTTCGGTTCTGAAAATCAAACAAAAATGTCGGGAGTCGGCTGACCAGCGCTTGACCGGTTCTGAAACTCAAAAAACGAAAATGTCAGGAGTCGGCCGACTGGTGCTTGCAAACTGCTTCTGCTTCAGGCACCACACGGCAAGAAAGACTAATGTAATGGTGTCAGCTGCATGCTTTATACCCCTGACTACCGGATGTCATGGAAGAAGAGAGACAGCAACCAACGCAGCACCCAAGACTTTGATAATCAGGCCAGCTGAGGGCTACCTGCAAGCGGATAACCCCAAATGTAATGACTGCAACAGTGAAACATGAAGAACATCCTCAGAAATTGCCTTCCCCAGTTTTGGTGTAGAAAATAAAATGAACCAATTGTCTTTTCTAAACTCTTGCGCTGTGGATGCATAATTTTAACTGCCTGTGTACATTTAACATGTGCAGCAAATAAATTCCTTTGTTTCAGTACCTTGGAAAACAAAGGCAAATTTACAGATTGATTTTGATTAACTTTGGATGCCACCTTAGGAATAAATGATGCCACCTTAGGAATAAATGGATGCCATCTTAGCAATAAAGGATGCAGTAGTTCTAAGGGAACCTATCTTTGTAAAATACTAGATATGGGGGCTTACATGACAACATCTATAAGACGTGTCTGGCTGAGGTCACCACAACTAATGAAATAGTTTTCCAAGTATGGAATTTTAGATCTGCAGGTGTACTTAGCTCAAATGGGGCCAGAGTCAGAGCTTGTAGCATAATGGTAATGTCTCATGGCAGTACTGGGTCTCTAATGGGGAGGAGGGGGGCTCTTAGTAGAAAGGCACCTTTCAGGACAGCTTTTGAAATTTTCATTAAAACTACTGGAATGTCTTTGCATCCAATACGGAAATCTAAAAATTGCAGTCAACTGTACCTTAACGGTGGCAAAACTGGAACCCTTATCAAAGAGATCAGATAAAAATTTTAGTACTGATGGAAGCAGTGCTAAAAAAGGATCCAGGCCTTTGGAGTAGGCCCAAATCGAGAATCTTTTCCATTTACTGTGATAAGCTTTCATACTTGACGTTTCAGAGAAGCAGAAAGAATATGGACTACTGCTGGAGAAAACCTGGCATCTTGGGCTAGTTAAAATTGGAGGAACCATATGGTTAGCTTCATGGACTTCTGGCCTGGAGGAGGCAGTCTGGACTGGTTTGGATAATGATACAACATCCAAGGAGGATGTATTAGTAGAGGCCACAGGTAGGGAAACCATTTCTGTTGGGGCCACAAAGGGGCAATGAGGATCACCTTGGGCCTTGCACTGGTTTTGATTTCTGTATGTAATTGTTCATTAGGGGGTAAAGGAGGAAAGGCATACAGGAGGCACGGGGGCAACTGTGAACCAAACATCTCTTGGAGACTGTCCCTCTGGAGGGATCAGGGCAATATACTTGCTGCATTTGTTGTTTAGATAGGATACAAAGAGGTCGCAGCAAGGTTGACCTCAGCAACTGAAAATTACATGCATCACTGTAGGATTGAGGGACTATTCCTAAGGCATCAAAACAGTCCTGTGCAATTTGTCTGCAAGTACACTGGATAACCCTGGGATGTGTGCTGCTAACAGAAAGCGTTGTGAAGACACTGACCATTGCCAGACTCTCATGGCATCTCAACATGCAGAATAAGAATGCATTCTTCCATTTGTTGATGTACCATACACCAATGTCATGTTGTCCAACTGTATGGAGATCACACCTTTGGGGAAGAGGTCTCGAAAGGCCTGCAACGTTAGGATGACTGCGCTCAACTCCAAGACACTGATGTGACGACTGAGCTCTAGTGATGACCACTACCTTGGATCATTCTCTCTTCAAAATGCCCCTGCCACACTAGAAGGGATGTGTCTGTGGTCACCGATGCAAATCAGTGAATCTGTCTGGAAAGGGCGGCCCTCTGACATGGTCGGGATGTTATCCACCAAGCGATGCTTTTGCAGACCTGTGTAATTAGAATTTTTGAAAGTAAAGGGTGAAAAGATTCAGACCACTGTACTGCTGGTCCACTGTAGCACTCATGTAGTATCTGGCTAAAGGGATCAAGTATCGTGGACACCATAACACCTAATAGGTGCAAAACTAGCCTAACTGATGGTGACGGGTGATGCAGTATGTGAAAGGCTGCAAGACAGTGACAGAACTCTGGATTAGGGAAGGCTGACATATCTGTAGTTTGGTGTCTAGGTGGCATCTGTGTTGGAGTTACAAATCCCTGTAAACCTATTAAAATGTCACCAAAGTCCAGAAGCAACTGGATTACCTGGCCCAGGTGAGTTAGCAGCAGATGCTCAGTGGAGGCAGTGAGAAGTCAATTGTCAATGTATGGGAAGACTTGGATCCTCAATAGGCACAGGCACACTGCTACTGCTGCCATGACTTTGGTGAACACCCCGGGGGCGGTGGTGAAACCAAATGGCAGTGCCTGAATTGTTGGTGATTGGCTCCCAGTCAGAAGTGGAGAAATCTCCTGGACTGCTTTGCTATTTTGATGTGATAACAGGCATTATGGAGATCTATGGAGCACATCCAATTGTCGTTCCACAACAGAGGCAAAACCAACTACCTGGAACTTTGTCTCCTAAACTGATTTAGCTAAGATCCAAAATGGGTCAGAGTTCACCAATTTTCTCTGATACTAAAAAGAACATGGAATAGACTCCAGATTTCAACTGGTCATGGGGGACCTGCTGGCTCTTCTAGCTGCTTTGAAATTTATATGTCTGCCAAGTCCCACTGACTGGGTGGAACATCAGGTGCTTTCTTCTTTATCTGAACTGGGAGGTAAAAGGGAATTGTATAGCCTCTAGCTATTATTTTTAGCACCCATGAATCTGAAGTTATTCTGTGCCAGATACAGGGTGCAGAGCGCCAACTCGTGCCTCCAAAGATTAGCAGGTGGACAATTGTTTAAAGGACCCTAAAAGGCTTTCTCAGAATAAGGACAGTGAAAAAGTACAGTTGTGTACACTTACTATAAATGCAGATGTTAAGAGTGTATTCATTGTTGCAGTCACCACACTTGGGTTAATCTGCCTGCAGGTAACCCCTCAGTTGGCCCGAATACCAGAGACTTAGTATTTCTGCGTTGGTTGCTGTTCTCCAGGACTGACGTCAGGTCGTCAGGGGTATAAAAACAGTCAGCAGATGCCATTACATAGGTTTTTCTTGCCCTAAATGTCAGGAGCCCCCCCAGTAGGGAGCTAAGCTATGGTGGGAAACTCAGCAGTAAAAAGTAAATACCAATACCCATGTAAGGGGGAGAGTAATATACACAGAAGAGAGGGAGGAGGGGGGAGACAGAGGGCGAAACTGTACACAACTGTACTATGTTCTTCGTGTTGCACTGTTGCAGTCATCACTCTTGGGTTGATTCCCAAAGCTGAAGAAGGGGTGGAGGCAGTCAAGAAAAGCTTGGGCTGGCTAGTATGCCCTGCAGGACTACTGCTGCAAAACCCGCCCTGGATTTGGAAAAGATAGGCAGGTGGTAATGCTTGGTGAATGTGCAACTCCAGGTAGCAGCTTCCAGTATGTCCCTGGTAGGGACTCCCCTGAGGAATGCTGTAGAGGTAGAGGTTTCCCTAGTGGACCCTAAGGAATGCTGTAGAGGTAGAAGTTGCCCTAGTGGAATGTGTTATGACCCCCCCTGAGGGGTTGGTTTCCGATGGTGTTTATAGCAGAAATGGATAGTGTGCTATCCATTTGGAAATTCTGTTTTGAAATGGCCTTGTCATCTGCTCCTGGTGCAAAACTGAGTAGTAACTGGTCAGATTTCCTGAAGGGCTTAGTCCTATCCAAGTAGAATGTGAGCTGTCTGTGCATGTCCAAGGCATGCAGGATCCTTCCCCTTTATTTTGAGGATTAGGGAATAAGGTTGGCGAATGGATAGATTGGTTGAGAGCCACACTGGACACCACTTTAGGCATAAAGGAAGGATTAGTCCTGAGGGAGACTATCAGCATGAAAAATAATAAAGGTTTCCACAGCCATAAGTGCTTGTAGCTCAGACAGTCTTCTAGTTGAAATGATGGACAGAAGCAAGGCTGTTTTCCAATAGAGGAATTTTAATTCTGCTGATGCTGCAGGCTCAAAGGGGGGTAAGCGTGAGCTTTTCCAGTACAAACTTAAGGTCCCAAGCAGGGGTGGGTGCACTTCTTGGTGGCCTTAAGTTGTTTGCCCCTCTCAGGAACTGTTTGATGAGAGGGTGAGAGGAGAGGTGGCTAAGTGTTGTAATGAGCTGAGAGGGCAGAGGCATGGATCTTAATGGAGAAGGAAAGGCCTCTGTGGAGTAGATCTGCTAGGTAATCCAGGATTAGAGGTAGGAAGGGCAGTGCTGTGTCCTCGCCTTTAGACCGAATCTAGAAGCAATACCTTTTCCACTTATCAGCATAGGATTTCCTTGTACTGGGTCTTCTGCCTTCAAGAATGACGTCCAGTACCTGCTTGCTTAGGCTGGTCACCAGGGGGTGGGGGTGTGGGTGGAGGAATTAAAGGAGTAAACCAGGCTGCAAGATTCAGGGTTTGCAGTTGCGGATGCAAGATCTTTCCCCCCTGCTGTGTGAGGAGGGTTGGGCTCTGAGGTAGGTGCCAGGGTGGCACCGGTGATGGGCTGCACAGTAGTGGGGACCAGTGCTGGCGTGGCCAGTCTGGGGAAATCAGGAGTGTCCTTAGTCTGTCCCGTCTTATCTTGAGTAATATTCTTGAGAGAAGGGGCAGAGGGGGAAATGCATAGATTGCGAGGTTTTCCCCACTTGAAGGATAGGGCATCCACTTTCCAGGCCCTGCTGTGAGGTGTCCTGGTGCAGAATTTGCTAAGCTGGTGATTGCAGGGGGAGGCAGAGGTCCACCTCTGGGGTCCCCCATTTCTGGATTGGAAGGCTGAAGGTGCTGGGCTCTAAATGCCACTCGTGTGGGTCTAGGATATTTCTGCTCAAGTCATCTGCCAGTGAGTTTCGTTTGCCTGGCAGGAATTGAGCTTGCAGATGGACATGTATGTCCAAGGCAGTGTTTTACAGGGCCATGGCTAGCCTGCAGACTGGGTAAGTGTGGGTTCCCACCTGCTTATTGATGTACCGCATAACTGTGGTGTTGTCTGTTTTTATTAGCTGGGGTCCTGGTGACAGTAGAGATCTGAAAGCTGCTAGTGTGCGCTGAACAGCTAGCATCTCTTTTTGGTTGATGTGCAGATGAATTTGACTTGGGCTCCAGTGGCCCAGAATGTGTCGTCCAGGTGTGCCCCCCAGGCATAGTTGGACACGTCTGTGGTTAGTGGCTGGCATGGGGTTGAGTAAAGGGAAAGTCCCTTTTTGTGGTTGCATGCTGCTCCTCGCCAAAGAAACTCTGTCCTTGGACAAGGTATGATAGGGATGACAGTTTCCAGGTCCTGAGAATGTTGGCACCAAAGACTAAGTACCATTGAATTTTCCTTGTATGCAGTCTGGCATACAGAATTAGTAAGATGCAAGAGGCTATGAACCCTAGGGTCTATGGGATTTTCCTTGCGGATATCTGGGTTCTGGTGGCCATTTGAGTGAAGTAGCCTGTCAGATAGGCTTGTTTTTCTGGAGTAAGGAATGCCATCTGGGATGCTGTGTCCAAGCTTGCTCCCAGGAATATAATTTTTGACTGGGGACTAGTTTTGATTTCTTTTCGTTGATAGTGCACCCCAGGGAGGTCAGAAGGTTCATTACAAATGTCAGGTGCTGCAACAGTATTTCCTGACTGTTTGCCTGAATCAGGCAGTTGTCCGAGTATGGGTAAATTTGAATTTTTCTGTCTGCAATAGGCAATGGCTGGAGCCAGGCATTTTATGAATACTCTGGGAGCAGTGGATAAGCCAAAGGGAAATGCAGAGAACTGATGATGCATAGATCCTGCCCTGAAACTTAGGCTTCTTTTAGGTCTAGGGTGGATAACCAGGCATCTTTAGACAGCATAGGAAGAAGCTGAAGGGTGAGCATTTTGAATTTTGGTACCACCAGGAAGGTATTTAGAGTGGAAAGATCTAGGATTGGGCGCCAAGTGCCCTCTTTTCTGGGTACCAGGAAAAGTCTGGAATAGAACCCTTGCCCTATCTGCTCTGCAGCAACAGGCTAAATTCCCATTATGGAGAGGAGGGACTAAACTTGGTTTTGTGATTCTACACACTGATTTGGAGGAAGGTCTGGGAACAATTTTGGGGTTGGCAGTGAGTGGAAGTAAAATCTGTACCCCTGGGATACAGTGCTGAGGACCCATCTGTCTTTGGTGATGGAAGTCCAGTTTTTTGCATGATGGGCAAGTTTTCCTCCTTGTGGCACGAGCAGTTGGGAAGAGGTGAGGAGTGGAGGTGAGAAGTCATTGTGAATCTTTTCCGTAAGGAGGTGGCTTAGCACTCCATTGCTTAAATCTCTGCATACCCAGAGACGTTAGTCTGGGGGGGGGGTCTGCTTCCCCTGGGAAAAGTTTGGGATGGCCTTGAGGGGGCAGGAAAGTACTACTGGTTCGAGGGGCAATGCCTACTAAATCTAAGAGGCTGTACTTGCAAGAAATCTTTGCCTGTCTGCATAGATTTAGCTTTTTCTTCCATCTTTTTAAGAACCTCTTCTGGTATGGTGCCAAACAGATTGTCCTTGTTCAAAGGAACATCTAGTAATTTTGATTTAACATGGTCTGGCAAGGTCTGCTCCTTAAGCCAAGCATGCCTTCTCAGTACAGAACCAGTGACTGCTGCCCTGCAAGACGCTTCTAGGGCATCAAAGCCACATTGCAAAGTATGCTTGCTGACTTGGCTTGCAGAATGCATATGCTCTTGTAATTCTTTATTTTCTGCACAGTCTGTAAAGGTAGCTAATTTTTGCTTAATGAGTTCCATAATATGTTGCTTGTACTTCAGCATGTGAAACTGGCAATAAAATGCACTAATGGCGAGAGTTGCAGAGGTGTATACATTTTTTACCCCATCTGTCTAAATCTCTGGCATCCCTGTCCGAAGGGGTGTGATTCTTAGCTGTAGTTGCTTTCATACCTTTAGGCCCCTGGGAGATGACCTCTGGGTCAGCAGTAGGATTTCGGAAAATAAATTTGTGAGTCAGGAACTCTGTAGTACCAGTCTGGTTTCCTAGGAGCAGGGGGTAAAGTATCAGAAGTTAGACTGGATTCCATAAAGATATCATCCACAACATCCAGAACTGGGGGTATTGCTAAAGGTCTATGTTGTGCAAATCAAAAATTCTCGGAGTCTCTTTTTGGACTGAGGACAGTCTTGGCATTCCCAGTGGAAATGTTCTCTTAAATACGTAGGGTTTCACCAAAAGAAAAATCCTTTAGAGGAGAAACAGAGGGAATGGATTCCTCTGCACCTGAATCCTCATAAGCAGATAAAGGCATGTCTTCATATTCAGAAACTTCAGAGTCAGACTCTTGGTCTGTTAAAGCTGCTGGGGACAAGTCTCTTTCTCTTAGCAGGGGAAGGCTGGCTTCCCCTAAATCAGCATAATCAGGTCTTCTGCCATTTTAAGCATTTGATGTTGTGGCAAGAAAGCAGGTGCTTGAGTTTGGGTCGTCGTTTTTTTAGGTGTAGCTCATACTCTTGGCCTTAGAAACTCTGTAGTTTTAGACAGAACAAAAGACGCGAAAGAAGTCGGTTTGTGTCGAACATCGGTAGTGTGAAAAACTTCTCCTCAGAACTGGTGCCTGCATAGTGGCTCCAGACCCATCCAAGGTAGAGACATCCACAGGTTCCGTAGTCCAAGAAGAGTCTCGTGGCATACTGGAGTCCGAATGGTTCTCTGTAGCGGCCTGCGAATCCATCTAAGTGGGCATCAGGGGCTGCAAATGTAACTCCCCAGAGTACCGGCAAACTGGCGACTAGCTTAACGGAAGCGCCATCGGCAGTTTTGGACCTGTGCGGTCTGTCTTTATCCTTACATTTTTTCAGAAGATCGGTAGTCTGATGGCTTACTGAAGTCATTTTGGAATACGGAAATGGAGAGCGAAAGTATTTAGTGACAATAAGGGCCTGACGACGAACAGTTCGGGCATTGAACAAAGCACAAAGCCAAAAGCGAGGTACATTGTGGTCTGTGCCTAAACAGGTGATGCAGTAAGAATGGAAATCTCGGTGCGGTATTTGCTTTCCACAGGCAAGACAATTGTTAACTTTTTCTGATATCAGTCAGAGCAAGAAAAAAGGATCCCCAACTGGGTACTTAGCTCTAGAAGACTACAGGATGATTCAATTGGGAAACGAAAATTCAGATAGAGGCCGACCGGCACTTGTGCAAACTGCTTCTGCTTCGGGCTCCTTGGCAAGAAAGACCGATGTAATGGCATCGGCTGCCTGTTTTTATACCCCTGACGTCAGTCCTGGAATGACAGCAACTGATGCAGAAATACTAATTCTCTGGTATTCGGGCCGACTGAGGGCTACCTGCAGGCAGATAACCCAAGTGTGATGAATGCAACAGTGAAACACGAAGAACATCTTTATGGTCCACATCTACCTCTTGGGCACAGTCCATTAAAAATTGTCACCTTAGGAGTCTTGAAAAGTAGTCTGACTTCTGGAACCATATCTTCCCTGATTTCTGGTTCCTAGAGAAAGTTCTTTGCAGGGTGGAGAAGCATACACTCATGGCAGAGAGTCTTACCATCTAGCTGGCTCCTGGTGAGCATATCCTTGACTTTTGTTCCAAACAAGGTGGAACCACCATAAGGGGCATTAAAGGGACAACAAAGTCTTCTGCAAAGCCACATCCAAGCATGGCGATGCATGGTAATGCTGGTGCCTGCTGCTCTGGCTGCAGCAAATGTATGGCCATATTAGAGGAGGACTGTAGGGTGGAAAGCTAGAAGTCCACGGTTTTCTGAACATCTGCAGGAAATACTTTCCAGAAGGACTTGCTGATCTCTTTGGTCAAGTCTCTTTGGAATCTTACAAAATGAGCTAGGTAGCTCAGCGATCTAAGGGCAAAAGGTTGCTGATGCACTGGCTCACTTCCCAAATCAGTCCATCGACCTATACACTCTGTTAGGATGAACAGAGAAGCTTTCTTCTGATAGCTCTTTGCTGGCTGCCACCACCACCATAGCATCAACTTGTGGACCCTTACTCTAGTGCTTCCAGTCCGTAGGTGCAAATATTTGACTGGCTTTCTTAGTGATGGTTTCCACCACATCAGGGTCCTTCCATGCCTATTGAGCCATAAGGTCAATAAGTGGATCAATGGGAGGAACCACCCAGGACAATGTTGGTCCAGAACCAAAAGCTTCCAAGAATATGGACTCATATGGTGAAGGGTCTTAGGATGACCCCTCCCCTCCTGCTTCATTAATTTGAGATCATCACCGAATGTGACATGAGAGAGAGACAAAGAGAAGCTTCCATGAAAGACTCAGGGGAAGTGTCTAACTGCTTTCATTTCCAAATCTTGTTTTCTGGGGGGCACCCTATGGGGAATCAGAAAGATCAGAATCAGACAAGGTGTTGATTAAGCATACTTCCTTAGAAGCCCTTCTACTGGAGGTCTCCGTCCAAGAGGATGAAGAGGTGAGGAAACAGAGGCAGTTGGGGTTTGGGTGGAACTGAACTGGATAAAGCTACCTTGTCTTTGGTATTTGATAAAATGCTTTCAAAAGCCACAAAGGCCAAGGCTGCCACTGGCACCAAGGAGACTATGTTCTGAAGATAGAGAAACCTCACCATTAATGACCCATGGTCCCAAAGCCAATCTTGCACCCCAGATATCTAGGGCCAAAGGCCCAAGAGGGAGACTGACTGCTCTTGGTGTCGATTCACCCTGCCTGGAACCTGGCACTGTAGCTGCAACTCAGTCTCATCTTGATCCAAAAGCAGCTCCTATGCTGACAAAGGTGCTCTGGTTCCAGTTGTACTCAAGAATACCAATACCAAAGGGCACGTCCATACAGACCCCTGCAAGGCAGGAGCAAGTTGGCCAGTACTGGGTACCTTTCCAGGGGACAATAGCAGGATCACCCCATGCTGAATCTGTATACTCAAAAACTTCCTTATCGTGTCGACAGTGTTTCATGAGGCTTCTTGATGACCAAGTGGATGATGCCACCAAAGGGAGTATCTCCATTCTTGCAAGATTTGTGACTGAAGTCAGGAATTCACTGGTCACAGTGAGTAACTGGTGCGTGGACAAGGCGAACTGGACTGAGGGGTCAATCGCATACAATCTCTGAAGTACCTAGGGTTTGGGACTAATCAGGTAGTTTGTTCTAGGGAATATCTTGTTCCTTTCCTTCTCTCTCATGTTCTTATCTTTTTCTCCGTTCTTCTCTTACCTTTTCAATTTCTTTCTTTTACAAGAGGACAAACATGGAGTAGACCCTGTATGTGCTGAAAGAAGCTTCTAATATAAATTTGTTCCTTCTGGTATGAAGGGTCACAGCACTAAATGTTGCACAAGACTGGCAGTCCACATCAAATTGCAAAGCACCTAGGCAATAAACACATTTGGAATGTGGGTCTTGGGGTCGAAGTCTGTGCCCACACTCAGAGAAGTTTTTAAACCCAGTCAACTCAAAACATAGCGAAAACATAAAACAACTTTGCCAGGTACAAGGCAGATTAGATATTTAGATACTTTTTATTCAAAAAAAGGTTTAACGATCATCTAAAAGCAAGCAAAACGAAAAAAGGACTAAGGCCTTAGCTAAGAAAGTTAGCTAAACTACTGTGACTACTTAAGATTAAAGTTGGTATAGACAGGACAGTTACAGAAACCTTATCTACACTAATAAAGACAGTGTGAGAAAATTCACAGCAGATGAGAAGTAGCAGGAAGAAAAAAATATATACCACTCACTGCTAGAGAGGCCTTGCCCACATCCATTATCGTTTGAGTGGCAAATGAGATCTGAGCATCTACAGCAGAGCATAGGGAGCTATGGGTAGGGGAGGAATCAGAGCTCTGGATCTGATGAAGCTTCGAAGTCAGCACCCAGGTTGGATCAGACAACCCACACATTTGAAATGGATGAAAACGGACAACACTGGATCCAAATTTCACAAATGTGTTAAGATGGTGCCTTCATTGAAGGTTGGGCATCAAGCTGGCACCTCGGTGTTTCGTAAAAGTCTACTGCCAATCATTAGTGGACCGGAGTTAACACTGTGGCGACCCCTTACTGGGAAAAATCCGAAAGACAAACAACGTTGAGAGGTTTTATAGGTCTTCCATTTGTTCACCGATTTCAGAGTTGCTGGTCTTCTTCCTGTTCAGCTACATCTTTCAACACCAGACTTTCAAGTCTTAAGGTACTGCTGACTGTTCATTCAACTCCTGTGCTTTTCAGTCTCAAGCATTTTCCTTTGGATCACTGGAACAGGATTACCCAGCAAAGACTCTTTATAAACCTTACTGGCACAAGAACGGGAAGCAGAGACCCCTTCTCCTTGCTGACTCACTTTTTGTTGAATAAACAATTTTTTCCTTAGCCTGTTCTGCATCAAAAAATGACAGATTCTCCATGAATAAACACTTTGAAGACTGCTGAATACAGCAGTTTTGAATGTGACACCTGTCTTTCTCCATTCCCTGACTGTTGGGATAAATTTGCTTTTCTTCTGCCTGGTGTACAGTGAATATTCATTTTCTGATAGCACTCTGCTGCCTCCAATCTTTAATACTTTGCTCTTCTGCCACAACTTTGTCAAGATAAACTCATTTTGCTGGCATGACTGCATCTTTACTAATATAGGTCTTGGCTGCTTTCTCATGGCCAGGTTTGGAGCATACAATTTCAATTAAATTCTGCTGTGGAACACCAGCCCAGTTGCTTATTTGTGATTTCATAAAATTAACACAGTCTGTTCTTTCCAGTTTCTCTGGTACAGCAGAACAGCTCAGTTTTTCTCTATGCATTCTGCCTTCTCAATCCATTTTTTTTTTAAACTGTTCGTCTTGAGAAACTCATTCAGCCAGCTTTTTCTCCATGTCAAACTTGGGTACACACCTGCCATCCATTAGAGACTATGACTAACCCCAAATAAAGTTCAGCTGTCCTAGTAGGATCTTCCTGACATCTACTCAGTTGCCTGCTACAGCAAAAGCCATGGTTCGCAGAGAGCTTACAAGGCATCAAAGGGATCACATTGTTGAAAGGTATCAGTCAAGAGAAGGGTACAAAAAATTTTCCACAGCATTGGATATAACATGGAACACAGTAGAGACAGTCATCAAAAAGTGGTGAAAATATGGGACAGTAGCGATGTTGCAAAGAACAAAACTGATGAAAGACTAGACAAAAACTGGTTAGCGTAGCTGCCAAGAGACCTACAGCAAAACTGAAGGAGCTGCAAGAATTTCTGGCAAATACTGGTTATGTACTACGTGTAACAACAATCTCCCGTACTCTCCATATGTCTGGACTATGGGGTAGGGTTGCAAGACAGTAGCCCTTTCTCACATAGAAAAATATCCAGGCTGGCTAAAATTTGCAAAACAATACATAAAGACTCCTATAAGCATGTGGGAAAATGTGTTATGGTCTGATGAGACCAAGGTTGAACCTTTTGGTCACAATTCCAAAAGGTACTTTTGACGCAAAAACAAAACTTCACATCACCAAAAGAACACATCCCACGGCGATGCATGGTGGTGGCAGTATCATGCTTTAGGGTTCATAGGTAGGTAACTAGGCTGCCAGAGGGCATTTTTAAGCCAAGCCAGAGTGAGTCTGCTTTCGCCATCCCATTGATTAATTAACTGAGCCTCTGTCAAGCAGAGCCAATGAAGTGATCCCAGGGGTGTATTTTCTGTTACCCATCCACTCGTCAAGGCTTCTCTTGAAGAGTGTTAGTGATGGGCTGTGCCTAATGTAGTTAGGAATTTTGTTCCAAAGCAAGGGGAGTCTCTGTGACAGGAATCTATCCCTCCAGCATGTTCTATTTATTGTTGTGGTGAGGTTTAGCTCACCAGAGAGCATGGCTCGCAGTGACTTGGATCTCGTTAGGTGGAGCATGTCCATCAATTTGGAGTTGGACATGGCTTTGTAAGTCAGGCAGATATCTCTTCTCTTGAAGAGTGTTAGTGAGGGGCTCTGCCTAATGTAGTTAGGAATTTTGTTCCAAAGCATGGGGAGTCTCTGCGACAGGAATCTATCCCTCCAGCATGTTCTATTTATTGTTGTGGTGAGGTTTAGCTCACCAGAGAGCATGGCTCGCAGTGACTTGGATCTCTTTAGGTGGAGCATGTCCATCAATTCGGAGTTGGACATGGCTTTGCAAGTCAGGCAGATATCACCTCTGAGTAAGTGATATGCCACTGAGTACAGCTGGAGTTTTTTCAGTCAGGCTGCATAGGACATGAGGCCAGTAATCCTCTTGGTGAGGTGCTTTTGTGGTCTTTCCAGCTGTTGGAAGTGTCTTGTGAGGTACATCCCAAATGGGACATTGTACTCTATGATGGGTCTGATAAGTGACTAGTAGAGGGGCACTATAACCTCTTTATTTCTAGATGCGAACCCCTTAGTAATTAGATGGGCCACATAGAAGGACTTCCTAACTACTTTGCCAATATGATTGTCAAAGGAGAGATTACTATCTACCTGGGTCCCCAGATCTCTTATTACCTCTTCTGTATTAAGGGGGCTGCCGCCTATGTAGTAATACGTGGGCGTTTTGTTTTTCCCACACGGAATGACTATGCATTGTTTGGCATTTAGCTTGAGGCCATGACTGACACCAGGTGTCTGTCTCAGTAAGGCCTTTTTGAAGGATGTCTGTGTCAGCCGGAGAGTCAATTATGGCTCCCAATTTGCAGTCATCGGCAAACTTGGTTAGCCATAGTCCTCCTGTGTTTGCCTGTACTTCTGAGAAATATATGCCGAACAGTAGGGGTCCCAGAACAGAGCCTTGCGGGACACCACTTGTGACTGGTTTAGAGTCAGACCTGGAGCCTGCTATTCTTATCGTGAGAGTTCTGTAAGCCAGTTGGCAACCCATCTTGTGACGTAGGGGTTTATGTTCAGGCTGGTGCAATTTTCTATAATACCCGAGTGAGGAATGGTGTCGAACACCTTGGCGAAATCAAGGTAGGCTGTGTGAACCACCTTTACCTCATCTATGGCCTTGGTGACTATCTCGAAGAAGTCAACCAGGTTTAGAAGGCATGATCTGCCCTTAAAGCCTAACTGGGTCAGGTCAAGTGTTTGGAGGTTCCCAATGTCTTTGTTAATGAGTTCCATGATGATGTGCTCCATAGCCTTGCAGACCAGGCTAGTCAGGCTTATGGGGCGATAGTTACCAGGGTCAGTTGTGGCCCCTCCTTTGTGGATTGGAATAACCGTTGCTGTGCGCCATTCTATGGGCACGTAGCCTGTGGAGAGGCTGAGGTTGAACAGCGTGTTTAGGTGGGGGCTTAGTTTGTTCTGCAGTTCAAGACGCAGCCTGGGACACCATCTGGCCCCATTGATGCTGTGTTTTTGGCTTTTGAAAGGGTTGTTTTCACCCGTGCTTCTGTGATTTCTGGGACACTACACTTTTCCAGTATTGTTGTGGGCCCTTTTGAAGGTGAGAGGGAGGTGAAGTTTGCACTAAATCTATCTGCCAGGATGTTGGCAATATCAGTAGGTTCAGTATATTTTGTGCTACTTTGCACTAACTCAGAGCATATCTGCGAGTTGCCACTTAGACTCTTGACCTAGCTAAAGAAGGCTTTGTGGTTATCTTTCGAATTCTTGGCTATTTTTCATTCGAAGTTAGCCTTGGATGATTTTATGAGGGACCTTAGTATCTTTCGAATTCTTGGCTATTTTTCATT